>NW_005842351.1:1001020-1016189 GCF_000455745.1 Alligator sinensis | reverse complement strand
GCGTCGTGTGTAGACTCACCCAGTGTCCCTAGCATGGCAGAATGCCGTTCTCAAAGGATTAAAATGTGCTCCAAGTTCAGAGGGTGCTTTACGATCTTCCAAGTGTATGTTGGAATGGTGGATGGATGGTTTTATTTGCACTTTGCTTCTTACAGTCTGCCTTTTTGCTTTACATCCTATTATTGTTCTTGTACATTGCTGTGCACAGTCTCTGCCCTCCTGTTTAGTTTCTTCCTTATCCTTTTTGCACTGCAATTTTAATGTCTTTGCACTTGTTTGGGCACTCCCTGCAGAATGAATGCAAGCTGGTCCGATCATGTCAAAGCATGTGTTAAAGCTTGCATGTCTCCTGCTGAAGCCACCTTACAAATAAGGGTCAAAGGATGTCAGGCCAGAAGGACAAGAAAATCAAGCTCCAATCAGTCAATGGTAGTGGGAGTGTTTGAAGAAACCCTCATTGCCCAAAGAAAAGGATTATGTGGTGATTAAGCCACGTAGCTGGGAGTCGCAATACTTGGTTTCTGGCTCTGCTACAGACACTCTTTAAGCATCTTCCCCAGGGTTATAACCACCCACTGCTTTGGCTGCTGCATCGACAAGACGGGACTAATGTTTACCCACTTCGTAGGGTGATGTGAGATTTTTAGTGCTGGTTACAATGTAAAAAGTAAATGTTGTGACAGTCGGTATTTATTGAGTCTTAAGTGAATTAATAGTTGCCATTTTTACAAAACCAGTCAGATATGAGAAGCAAGCTGAGTTTTTTTCCCTTCCTTCTGAGATATAATAATAAGTGTTATGCAGATGAAGTAAGGTGACACTGTAGAGAGCCTTTCTTCAGTGATGCCCGCCTTGACACCCTTGTGGCCCCATTCTCTACTGTGAGCTTGGCTTAATGCCACTAATACTGCAAAAAAGAAGTGGGCTGGACACTGGTTTTCTTAGGTGCTCTGGCTGTGTGGTCTCATCAGGAGTACAAAGGTGTGCAACTGTACCCTTCTCATTGAAATGAGCAAGTGTAGTGTGTCTTGCCATTCACACAGCGAACAAATCAGTTGAGTTAAATCTGCGGTTTGGAACAGCAACTTTTTTAAGAGAGCAGAACCAATGCAGATTTGTTTTAAAAGGGGCTTGCTATCTTCAGAGGGATGGAGCTATAGAAAGGCAAGGGCTTGTTTTATAAATGC
This sequence comes from Alligator sinensis, assembly GCF_000455745.1. Taxonomy (NCBI): domain Eukaryota; kingdom Metazoa; phylum Chordata; order Crocodylia; family Alligatoridae; genus Alligator; species Alligator sinensis. The sequence continues at coordinate 1,015,002 of NW_005842351.1, read as the reverse complement.
AAAGAAACAGAAGGAAAAAAAAGAAGAGGGAAGTGCTTCAGAGAGGAAACTTGTCAAAACCTCTTTATAAGTATGATTTGCATCTTTTGGAAGAGATTTTTGTTGGGTTTAAGTGTTTTGCAGGACCAGATACCTGCAGTAAACACCAGGCGATTCAGTTCGAGAAAGAAGTCATTAGCTGTGTTTGTCTGAAGTCAGACAGAAGGCAAGGCAGGGTGGCATCTTAGAGCCTGGTTCATGGAGACATGAGATTTCATAGGCAACAGCTTTGTTGAGCCTTGTGACCCCCCGCCTTACCTTCTGCCTCAGGTCAATATTTATCATTAGGGGGGGTGCAACAAGGGATCGGAGATGGTCTTCACCAGGGTGCCTCTTGGGGTAACAAGGAACAATGGTCACAAACTGACAGAGAGCAGATTTAGGCTAGACATCAGGAAAAACTTCTTCATGGTAAGGGTGGCCACAATTTGGCTGGGATCATCTGACCCCAGCTCTCTTTCCTGCCAAGGCAGGGGGTCGGACTCGATGATCTGTTGAGGTCCCTTCCAACCCTGGCATCTATGAATATAAAGCTAATAAAAATACAGCAGTCTTTTCCTATGACATTCTTAAAAACCCTCAAGTTTAATGTACTGCTATCAGTTCAGCAAAGTAAATGCATGCTGTGTTAGAATTTGTATTGTGCTGCAGTAAGTCCTGGTGCAAGGTCAGAGCCTCTTGCCAGATTGGCTGCACATAAAAACCCTGTTTCAAAGAGTTTACAGTGTAATCTGAAACAAGGCCCAAGTCAAGATAAGCAGAGGAAAATAATAGTAATAAAACAAATAACTTCCTATTGTAGGCTTAACGAGCTTATTTCCTTTACTTTAGATGTTCTGTAAAGTGGTGGCATGTTAATAATGGGCACTATTAAGTCTGAATGATGTATCTGAATTTGAGGGTACTCTACCTAGCCAGTTGTAACAGTTTCTAATGTAATTATCCAGAACTTGGGAAGTTGCAAGTGTAATAGGCCAGAAACAGTTGGTTACTGGTTCGGTGCACTGGACTTTCCCTGCGGTGTACAGATGATTTTGCTGCTGGGTCATAAGGACAGGTTTGGAGCAGACAGTACAGTTCTCAAGGACTCTTTTGTAGACAGACAGCTTGGGCCAAGAGGAAGAAAGAGTGATGAATCTCAGTGATGGGGGAGATGCCTGACATCATTCATTAGGCACAAGAAAGCAATGCGTTCATTTTACTGGTCAGCCCAAGGAAGGGGTATATTTACTTTTTTGAGATAAGAAAATTTCTTGTGCCAGATGCTGTCATTTTTAGGCACACTTCCTCTGCCAGGAGTCTTACTGAAATAAATGGGACACTTCATACAGCGAGGTATCGACCTATAGGTGTAAGATACCAGTATTGTGAGATTCATTGCATCTTTTTTTCAGGAAGCTGATGCAGTTTAGAGAGAAATGATTATTCTGTGCTTTATGATGAACTGTATGAGGACTTGCATTGTATGAAACTTGGAAAAATTAGCTTTGCTTTATGTTATTTAAAGTATTATTTGTTAAACAAGTCATTGCTCTCAGTAAGTCAGGAGAGGAGAATAAATAGAGCATGAAAATCATAGTGACGATGATGGATTGATATGCATGGTAAGTTTTTCTTGATCTTATCTGAATAAACCTGAGGCCCTAACTTTCTGAGAAATGTTTCCATCTTAGACTGTGAGGTTAAGGTGCTTCTCTGTTGGCGTATCTCAGAGTGGTGCTTTCTAGAGGCAATCTTTCAAATACTTTGACATCCCCAGAATTTATGGCCAGAAGGGACTGCCATGATCATCTAGCTAGACCTTCTCCTTGGACTTGTCCCTCATATAGCAAACTTAAGTTCATCTTTCAGAAAGATATCTAATCTGATCTTAAATGCTCCAGGCGATAGTGGGTGTACCCCTCCCTGCTAAGTTTTCCCAATGTTTAAATTATCCAGACTATTCAGAAATTGCATCTCATTTCACAGTTGAATCTAACTTCAGCTTCCAGATGTTTAAAATTTTTAAACAGCCAGAAATATTGAAAACTTCCTCCCCTCTCTATTCTGCATATAAATACCTGTACAGATCGAGCAAGTCACCTCAATCTTCTCTTTGATAAGACAAGTTGGTTACATTTCTTAAGGCTTATTTCATAAAACTTAGTTTCCAGCCCCTAAATCATTTTGTAGCCCTCCTGCAAACTCCAGTATTTTTATATCTACTAGGGTAGACACATTATTCTAGTAGCAGTTTTACCAATGCCGTGTACAGGGGTAAGATCACTTTCCTACCTCTCTTTAACCTTCCCCTTTTTATATATCCAGAGATCACATTAGCCCACCTTTTTAGGCCAGAACATTGTACCGTGAGGTCACATTGGGATGGCTATCTACAAAGGCCATCAGATCCTTTTTCAAGTCCGTCTTCTGCAAGACAAGGTCTCCTATGTTGCAGACAGAACTGGGATTCTTAGTTTTCAGTCAATACTCTACACCTGACTCTTCTTAAGCGCATCTTTTTGGATTCTCACCCTTTAGCGAGGTGATTTTGATCACACTAACAGTAATTTTCTCATTTACCACTTCATCACTCATCTGCAAACTTTACCAACAAAGACTTGATATCATCCTCTGCTTGTTGATAACATATTGCGTACAATGGGACTAAGAACCAACCGCTGGAGAAGCCTTCTAGTGATGGTCCCTCTGATTGTTGTCTTCCCATTAACAGTTACATCTGTCAGAGAGCTACTCAGGTAGCTCCTGTGTGATTCTTGATACAAGTTTTCCAGACCTGTTGTTTTGTACATTTTTATTTCAGCAAATGCTACCTTCTACTTCCTTTGTTTCACTTTCTCTTCCACCCAAAATACCAACAAGTATAGAACAGAAATAAACAACTCTTCCTTTTCTGCATCATTATTTCTGGATTTACCTTTTAAACGTAAAACTATGCCTGACCTAGGATTCTTGTTGTTCCTAATAATTAAAATGATTTTATTTTCTTTACTCTGCTTGCCACTATTATTTCATAGACTCTTTTAGCTTCCTTGATCAGTCATCTGCATTTCTAACTTGACACATTAATTCCCATTAGCTTCCCCTTTTTTACCATTATTTATAGGTTGGTTTTTTCTTGTTTCATGTCTGCTTCTTTTAACAAGGATGGGTTTTTGTTTTGTTTTGTTTTTTTAATCATAATAGGATTTTTGTGTGTGTTTTTTAAATTGTCTTGGACTTCAATTAACTATTAACTTCAATTAACTTCAGTTAATTCAATTAACTTTAACTATTTTGCTGGTCAGAATGAGGTCCAGTATTGACCGATGCTCTGTTTGAGATCAGGATTTCCTGTCAACAAATTATCATCTATTTTTCTTAGAAATTCTGGGGAAACAGCACGCGCCTAAAAGCTCATCAGACTTCTCTTGTAGTTGGTCCAATAAAAGATACCACAAAAAAACCCCGTGCCTCTTGTCTGTCTCCTCAACCATCACAGCTACAACACAACAGCACTCCATCCCTAAGGAAGTTTTGTTACTTACCTCCTAAGAAATCCAGCAAATATTCTCCACATTGAAGCTTGCTGTGATTCTAAGGGATGAGAAATGTATTTCTAACTGGACAAAAAAGGACTATATTCAGGCTTCCTTAATTATTTCTCAGTAGTTGGGAGGCCTTGGTGTTGCAATGGGGTAAAACGAGCCTTTCCCACATTTTAATTTTCCCATTTAAATTTTCAATTAAAATAGTTTGCTTGAATATACAGAAATGAAACTTAGAGGGTTCAGTCTGGTATAGGAAAAAACAATTAGCTTTCCATTCATGCAATGAGGATTCATTGGAGAGATTTGTCAGTGTTTTGCTTTGCAACCCACATGTTTATTACAATTCAGCGGTTTTGTTAGCAGACAAAAAGGGATGTGCAGGTGACTCGGACAGTGTGAAGCTTGTGAGGTTATGGAAGGTTGTAGAGCTGGCACTCCATACGTCCAGTAGATGATCCATTCACGTTGTCCCTGGACTGGAGTCACATAACTAGCACTCAGCCACAAATCAAACACAAGGGTTTTGCTTAGCTTTCTGCCTTTCGGCATGCTGGAAGCTGAGTTTGGAAAGGAGTTCTTCCTCTTGCTGCATAGAGACTGATTGCTGAACTCTGCTGCTCAGCAGTCCTGCATGGGAGCACTAAGTGTCAGCAGTGGCATTTTGCTAGCAGGAAGGGATGAAGTTAAGGTTCATGTCAGAACTGAGAGACAGACTGTCTAGAGCAGACTGTTGGCCCCTAGGCAAAACTACTGTAAACCTCATCGCTGAATGAGTCTGATTACCTCCAAAATAGTATGGCAATATTATCTCTATTAGACTCACTCAGGTCCTGTAGCTGATACTGCATTGTATACCTATGACCCATACTTCCAGGCTGGAACAAAGTATAATAGGTGGAGCAGTTCATAGTTAGGGAGATCTGAAATATTTTACAAGGCTAAAGGTTACAGATTGTGGATAAAGTTCACATCTCTGCTTATGAGCTGGATCCATGCCATCTTGTTATTTAATAGAGAAGGAATTAGTACTGGGCCTTGCCAAGGAATTTGCCGTCAGGAAATTCACAGTAAAAATGAATGTGCATGAACCTTGGTATAAAGGAAAGCTTTTTAAGGGCAGTGATTCAAGGGCTGAACTCTGCCCTTATTTATATCCAGTAAAGGCAGAGCATTGGCGTGGTTGTAATGTCATCCAGGGGGAAGTGGCTCATCTGTGAAAACGACAGTGTCATTTGCTACCTTTTCTTTCTGGTTCGTATTTAAATAGCAGTGCAGATACACACAAAGCTCAATGCAGATATACACAAAGCTATACAATGGGGAAGGTGTTCATCAGGCAAATAAAGCCTTTCCCTGAAAGAACTTCCATGACTAAAGGCATATATATAAAACATTATTGATGAATGTGGCAGAACTCTTCAAAGCATGTAAATGGCTACCTAGGATGGAAGATTTGGTGGAAAGGAGCTGGTGACTGCCTAGGAAGATGATAATTCAAAGCGCATTTCTACTCTGCCAAAATAACTGTGGAGGTGACATTATACCATTCTCCATTTATTATTTCTCAATTATTCCCTATCAGATGGACACAGTTGACAAATACAAATAGGTATTTTATCTAAGCATTCTTCCTTCACCCCTGACCTGGCCGCTGGGCCTAGATCAGTGATTCCCAAACTGTGGGTCACGAGCCCAAATGGGGTCACAACATCAGTGGATGGTATCGTGGGAGTGGGGGGCCGTGGGTTGGGAGTGAGGGGCCATGCTGAGGAAATGGGGCTGTGAATGGGGTCATGCTGAAGAAAAGTTTGGGAAGCACTGCCCTAGATGTTCTTCTGTTTTGCGTATCACTGGCAGCAGATGCTGAAAGCAGAATTAAAACTCTTGAATCTCTGATAGAAACAGATGCCAGGGGGCAGATTTTATTGTTCTATTCCTATTATTCTATTATTACACATCTAAATGGACTTAGGGACCCAAGTACAATTCTGTTCCTCTCTGTTCAAGTCCTGAAAGCCCATTAATGCATCCACAAACCCCCATTTTCCTCTTAAGAGTGAGGCTGAAAGTAGCAGCAAGGAAGAGGAGAACTGACCTGTCTTCTGTACCTGCCTTATGTAGTAATTGCTTGAGCAGTGTGGAATAGTCACACTCCTCGGAAGTTTTTAAGGCCTGACTCAACAAAGCCCTGGCTGGGATGATCTGGTTGGGGATGGTCCTGCTTTGAGCAGGAGGTTGGTCTAGATGACCTCCTGAGGTCCCTTCCAGCCCTACTTTTCTATGACTCTATGACTTTGGTGCATTAAATGTGCCTGATACAAGATATAGCATCTGGCCCCAGGCAGTTAGTACCCTTCCAGGTTCAGTCAATCCAAGCAGCCCAGAAGGGGAGAAAACAGGAGGAGAATGATGTACACCTTTACATTGGGTATGAAAGTGATGAGACCAAGTCAGTCCTGTCACTCCTACCGACGTATTTACATCTTCAAAACAATCACACGTACCACACATCCAGCATGTTAGCATTGCCTTTGATAGGTTTTGTATTAATAGAAGGTAGGGCTAACACAGCTAACCACCTCTCTTACTTAGTAGGATTAATCTTCATTGTATGTAAATATAACCATGGCAAAGGTCTGAGTGTCAGAAGTTTGCCCACGTACAACGTGTATATTTGTGGCTGCCTCCCTATGCAAAGTAGGGAAAAGGCAGGGGCCTTCAACATGATAGAGTAGCAAGGGTTACCGAGCTGCTGTCCGTAACTTGAGTTCAATAGAGGGCCAGATCCTTAGCTGGTATAAATAGGTGTTGCTTCCCTGAGGTCAATGGACCGGTTTCTCCAGGTGAGATCTAGGGCACTGCACAACCCATTCCTTTCTGACAAAAGAACGGTGCAACTTCAAGGTTCCCAAGCATTCCTTCACTACTAACAGCAAGTCTGAGATCTAATAATGCTGTGCCTTGACCTAATTAACACTAGTAAGTTGCAAGGGTTAATGTAACCCATCTGTTCAGGGATATATTAGCATGACATTGGCACTCACCATTGGGACACTGTGAAGTGTTTCTGTACAGTAAGCAGGATCTTGGCATGAAATAGCCGTGAAAGTGTTCATAGCAGCACAGCAGCTGCAGGCTTGGCTTGCATATGGTACCCCAGTAAAATAGGGAATAGCCTTTCCAGTGACTTCTATGATAAGAACTGCATGTTGTCATCCTAAATCAGAGCTACACCATGCTTTGCTTTCCCGGCTGAGCTTGAGACTCAGATCCCTGGAGCAGAATGTTCTCTATATAAGATGGGTAAATTATAAGGCAGAAGAGTCCCCCTCTAAGACTCGGGGGGCTTTGTTCCACATTAATATTAGGCGGCTCAGGGACCTCTTAACCTCTGGATTGTTCATGTATTAAAATGTGTAAACGAGTTTTAAGCACCCTATGGGCGGGGGGGGAAATTACTCTTTATTTCTTTTTAAATTATTTTTTCTTAACTTCTTTTTATTTTGTGCTTTAGTGCCTTGAGTAGCTAACTTCCTTCATTTCACCACCCAGCCGCCATTTCCACTGTTGCCTCTCCCTCTCCCATTTCACTATCCAGTCCCCATCATTAAAATCGCCCCCTTCCAGCTTCACACTTTCCCCCCCACCCCAACCCATCTCTCCAACCCACCCCGACCTTGAGCAGGGACAGACACCTGTCCTGACTCGCTAGCTCTCTAGTCAGGCCCCTGCTCACCTGTCCTCTAGCAGCAAGTCACAGCTGTGCCGATCTGGGACAGTTAGAGAAGGTTTTTAGCCTGAATGTGTAACTAGTCTAAACTCAAGGTAACGCTAATGCCAATCAACTTCTGAGACGCTTGAAGTGTAATGTGTAACAAAGCCCAGAATTGCAGCTGGCATCAGTCAGGGCATGAGGCTCAAACAGAATCCTGCCATGGTAATGTTTTTCTCATCAGCAATGTGGGAACCAAATGAAGAGGAACAGACAGATTTAGTATTGCATGTTTACTAGGAGATGTCAAACTTCTTTTCGAGCCATGTAACTGTTGGAACACCTTAGGGAAAGGATAAATGAACTGAGTTGATGCTGCTGTCAAAGGAGATGTTGTGTCAAAGCTACTGTCCTGCTTTCAAGTCCTGAGTCTGATTGTGCAGAGGCAGAGATTTAGATTTCTTTTCTTGGGGTTTAAATTGTGTCCACTTGCTGCTTCCTGCAGACTCTGAAGCTCTTGGCAAGCAAAGGATCTGTGAGTGTAGCACTGTCAGGATGGATGTCTTTAGTGACCTGCTTGCTAAATAAGTGCTTGGGAAAACTTGAGTGGAAAGTTCAGGGCAGGATGTTGTTAGAGGCAAGTCCTAGTTCCCCTATTGCATATGCTATCAGCACTTGCCCTGGGGGATCAGCCGAGCAGTGCAGATATAAAAAACAATTGAACTTGGGTTTGTGTTGAGTTCCACACAGAAATCAGAGCTCTGTAACCTCTGCACAATTGTCCAGATAAAGCTTTAGCGCAAGACGGGAGACTGCTGCAAATTTGTGCTTCACAATTCAAGGCATTCTTTTATGGGACTGGGAGCCATTAAAAAGTACCCTAGAAGGATGCTTGTTACAAAAAACAGGTTATCATAACTGGAGTCATGGTAGAACGCAATATTTGATTCGTTTCAGCAGTCAGACCTAAATCAGCCTTCACAGCACAAGCAGGGCAAACACTTTGTCGAATGCACATGGCATTATTTTGGGTGATGTTTAAATACTGGCATAAAGGTAAAACTTCCTACACATTTCATTACTGTTTGCCAGGTAATCACAAAGATGTATCGGAATAGGAGGACTGAGCGCAGCTGTACAACTGTAATACATCAAAAATGCATTTAATCATGTTTTCTGGCCAACAGAAAATGTCTGTTGGTAATTAGTGTGCTCTCCACCAGACTGCTTGGCAAAGGGAGAGTCCTGGTGGACTCCTGTTATTGTACATTTTTTGGCTTCCATTCACTGTTGTTTTGGAATGGAGGACAGAAGTGAAGCCATGAGCAATAGGAAACTTTAAGCTCTCTGAATTCAAAGAGGAAAACATCTATTTAATCAGATTGGAGGTTTGAGAGTACTTGCAAGATGAAAGTTTGCCTTGTGGGAGTCAAAGAAAGAAAGAATGGAGGAGCTCTGAAATCCAGGCACTTGATTTTCTTAGTGAGGTAACTGCTGGGTTAGAGAGTCAATCAAAGGCACTTTTTAGGGAGGGTTTTCTTTGGGATCATGTTATGTTGGCTCTGATACACCTGCTTTTGTACTACACTTGGGAAGAAGTTGCCTTGTCCTGCATTCCTGGGCCATGTGCCTATGCCTTCTGTTGGCATCCATGAGTTGGATTTCATCCCTTACCTCTGAAGGCCTCTGGAGGCTTTTGGGCAATTTGGAAATGGTTCTGAGAGCAGGTCAATATTTTGTGAGATTTAAATAGCAATTCTTTCTGTGATTTCCTACCCCTCGGGACAAGGTCAAGAAGCACAAAAACTAATTGCCTGAAGTTTGGGTGGAATTGTTCAATTGTGGAAGAGCCCAATAAGTTACCATAGGTTGTGTGTGCTGTGAGAGGCCCTCTTCTGTGACCTTTATAATTCCAGAAGATTGTAGAGGCCTCTCATTTCTCCATTATGGGAGTAGTAGAGGCCAGGCTATAATCATGCAAAAGCTTTGAAAGCAACATCGGAGCCTCAGCAGTTAAAAATTGGCATCACTGATCCTCATAATGTAATCAGCTAATGGAGATTTATACAGTGTTGGAATGAAAGTGGTTGGCAGCTTTAAAATTTAACTAGAGGTGCACCAATTTATTGGTCCGTATTGGATCGGCACCAATAAAAGGAAAATTAACATTATTGGCAATTGGGGTTTTTTGGCCAGTCTAGCCAATAAGGACTCTGATAAATGCTGCATGTATGCGTGCAGCTGCAGCATACATGGGGGGAGAGCAGCGTCCCACTGGTAAATCTGTGGTAGGCGGGAGGAAGGGGCATGGGGGGGCAGATCAAGGCCCCCGTGGTGAGGAAAGGAGTGGGGCTGGGGCTGGGGCAGGCGCTGCCCAGCTGGGGCAGTGAATGCAACCCTGGAAATGGGGCGGAGTCATAGGCAGCTTGTCCAGAGGGTGCAGCTGGGTGGGGAGGGGGGCAGCTCCCTGCTGCTGCATGTACCCCCAGGAAGGCATGGGGGCATGTTTCCACACGATTTGTGAGCAGGGCAAGGGCAGGCTGCCCACTGCAGGCTTGGGGCCAGGGGCTGCGTTAACCTCTTACCAGTGGGTGGGGGGATAGGCCAGGGCTGCACTCAGGACAGGCAGTGGCAGTGCTAGGAAGGGTGGCTCTGCAGAATTTTGGGGTGGTTGTAGCCACCCCTCCCAGCACTGCCGTTACCCACCCCGAGCTCAGCACCAGCTCAGCCCCCACACCAGGAAGAGGCTGGTGCAGCCCTTGGCCCCGAGCCCTCAGCAGGCAGTCCACCTTTGCCTCATGCACAAATCGGCGGGGGGACTTGTTCCCCATGCATCCCTAGGGGGTGCACACAGTGTCAGGGAGCCACCCCCACCTCTCGCACTTACCGGACAAGTCACCTGCGACTCCGCCCCACTCCTGCCAGGGTCGCATTCACTGACCTCACTGGGCAGCGCCTGCCCCAGCCCCACTCCCCCCCTCCTTGTGGGAGCCTCAATCTGTCCCTGCTGCCACCCCTTCCCCCTCACAGACTTACCAGCAGGGACCTGCTCTCCAAGCTGCCAAACAGCATATTGGCTATCGGATCATTATCAGCTGATATGGCTGATTAATAATCAGCCATTGGTATCAGCCAAAAAAATCTTTATCGGTGCACCTCTAAATTTAAGTGATTTTTTTTTTTTTTCCTGTCAAAAGACGGCATGCTGATCAGCCAAAGAACCTGATACTTTATGTATGGAGTGAGATTGCTCTTGAGTTGTTCATGCTCCTTTCTATGTAGGTATGCATGTGCTCTATGTCTAGCAGCCTGTACTGTCACTGACAGCATCCCATACATGTGTGTGCACAGACAGGAAAAGGTTCCCTTGATTCGACTGGTGGAAATTGCCTTTGTTGAGAGTTGTGAGAGGATGCATCACTGTCAGTTCAAGTCTTTCCCCTTGGACTGTCAGCAGCGCTCTGTGGATAACAACAGTCCACTTTATATAACACATAACCCCTCCAGAGCTCCAGCAGACTTCAACCAGGTGTTATTGTTGTCACATAGAAGGGGGAACCTGAGACTAGGGTTGATTATCTTTTCCTGAAAGGGCCTGAGCAGCCCCCATTCCAATTATATTTAGTGGGACCCAAGCAGAAAATGAAGCCACCAGAGGTTCTGCCCCCAAGTCACAGCTATTGCAAGCAGGTCCTTAATCTTCAGGTCTGAAGCAGTCTGTTGGGATCCTTTCAAGAACCTTTCTGAATGCCATGTTTTTTATTTTTGCTTCATTTTTCAAACCAAGAGAAGTCAGTTCTGTCTTCCAGTCCATCTGTGCATTTGCTGTAGAAGTCAGCAGGCGAGGGAAGATAGGGGCCAAAGTGGGGAAACTTAGATGTAAATCTTAAAACTAGCAAAATCCTAGAATGAGTAAATTATTTAAACTATGTATTAGGGCTGTCAATTAATTGCCATTAACGGATGCATTTAATGCAAGAACAAATCAAAGCCTTAATTTTTTTAATGCGTTTATCATGCACGTGGTTTTGGAGCCTGAGCTTCTCTGTCCCACTGCCATCACCGCCACCTCCGGGCCACCCAGTGGGGCAGTGCTGGCAGTGCACAGGAGCCACAGGGCAGCCCAGGCGTGGGCTCTGTGTGGTTGCAGCAGGAAGAGGAGGGAGGGAGGACTCACTCATGCACCCATTCAGACACCTATCTACAACCCCCATCTAGGGCCCTGAGCAGCTGAGCACCAGAGGTTCAGGAAAGAGGGCGCTGAGCCATGGCAAGATGTGCAGCACAGCGCAGGCTGGGAGCTAAGGGATGTGGCTCCACTGGAATCCTGCCCCTGCCTGCCAGCAGCAGCTACCTTCATGGGGGTACAGGGTACAGGGCCACCATCGCCACTGCTCCCGGGGCTCAGACCTGGGATGAATGGGACTCATGGTCCCAGAGGCGGCTCATGCAGAGCTCCCAGGTGGTCCTGACCTTCCCTGAGCCTGAGCCGTGGGGCCTAAGGGCAGTCCCGCTGCGGCAGCTCCGTGTGGCTGCAGCAGGAAGGTGGGGTGGGGGCACACCCACCTACCCACAACCCCTATCCAGGGCTCCAAACAGCTGGGCTGGCAGTGCTGGAGGTTCAGGTAAGGCGGTGCCTGGCCACGGTGGGGCTACCTGGCATCCTTGGACCTGGAGTGGCTCAGAACCGCCTGGGACCCACTGAGCAAGTAAGCTGCCCACAACCACCACTGCTGAGGCAAGAGCGGGATGAGCCCAGCACCACTGGGACTGTGCTCAGGTGTGCGTATTCCCCAAGCCTGGGGCAGCTCCGCAAAGACCCTGCTCAGATTGAGCATCCTGCCAAGGCATGTGGGGGTCCCCCTTCCCAGGGCTCCAGACCCCTCTGAGGGCAACCCATCTTCCTGGGCTCCAAACCTCTCACACACCTTCAAAAATTCCCCCCCCCTTCTCACCCACCCACCCACCTGACAGCCATACAAATTACCTGCATAATTTTCCATAATTTTGAGTTTTTAACTATGTGATCAAAATTGCGATTAATTGCAACTAATTCTTTTAATCACGCAACTAATCAAGATCAAATGTTTTAATCGTTTGAGATCCCTACTATATATGTAACATAACATTTGGCCAATATTTCCTTTATAGATATACTTTGGCCATCCCCTCCTTATTCTTGAGGGCACAAAGGTTAAACCAGTATTTGGTGAAGAGATACAAATTGTCAGCTTTACATACACATTCGCATACCCAGTATGTTTGACTGCTCTTAGATTCAAACACTATTACAAATTTGCCGGTAGGGATAGGAAACCAATAAAAAATTTATGAGATATATAGCATATAATCATCACTTAAAATTGATAGCAGAGCTTTATTCCTTCTGCTGAAAAGACCTGTTTGTTTAACGGGGAAAGATTTATATGCACTTGAGTTTTTGCCAATGATACTTATGTAAGCCTTGCAATGTCAGCATGGGCTCAGGTGACCAGTTCTACCGCATGGCTTCGCCTGTTAATTCAACCAGTGTAACTCAATGCTGTCATGTAGCACGATATTTCCAGTATGGATCTCTGAATGTCAAGGGTGTGGTTTTCATTCCTGATTGTTAACTTTAGGTTGAAATTTGACCAACAGTCTAAGGTCTCAGTCTCAGAAAAAGATATTTTTATGAACCTGCAATCAGTCTGTTTGGTTGTTTTGAAAGGACCCCTCTTTCTCTGCTAAACCAAATTTTAACCAAAGCCAAATTGTTGCGTCCCCTCAAGTTATGTTTATTTGAAAAAGTTCTTCCTGTGGAAAATTCTTGTGGAGGTTTGTGTATGTCCTGTGATGAATTCTGGATTAGTTCTTCTGTAATTAGCTCAATTCTTGAACATGTCATAAAAATGTAAACTGCTTTTGATATTAGTAATTGCTCCTTGGGAGGGTGGAATCCAGTGTTCATCTCTAAATCCGCAGGACCAGGAGGCAAAACAAATGGAACTGCTGAGGACAAAGGGAAACAACTTCTTAAAGAAAAAAATAACCTAGAGAGCAAGGAACAAGAATTTCAGGAGCCTGGGAAAAAGTCAGAACAGTAGCTGTGCAACACCCAAAGAATCATCACCTTTTGATCCTAAAGGTGACTGCCTGGGGCAACTCAACTCTCTTGCTCCCAAAACACCTTGCTCAAAGACAAGATTTGGAAGGATGAAAGCAAATTAAGCCTACATGACTTGAGCAAGGGATTTCTGTTCCCTGTAGTTTGTCATGCTACTGAAATAGGTAGCTTGGTTGACCATTATTGGCTATATCAAGATTTACACTTCTTTGGCTTAGTATTTGGGAATAATTTTCTCATCAAACCTGCTTCACCTGGTAATGGGAACAGACAAACCCATTTTTTTGACAGTTCACTAACATTAAGAAAGCTTTGGGCCAGCAGGTTGTTTCACTCATTTATATTTGAGAATTCAAATAGAAGTCAGATTAAGCAAAGATAAACAGAAGAATTTGATATAATTCCAGATTGTGTTGCCACTTCTCTTTGATCCCACACAACGGTAGCTCTTTCCAGAAGCTGAGAGACTAGATTTTGTTTGTGGAAAATCCCTGGGTCCATTGGGAACTGAACCCATATCAAGCTCTCATTTCACAGCAGGGCAGAAAAGGGCACCTGGCAGAGCTGTTGCTTAATTAGGGAAAGGGGAGGAGCT
>NW_005842351.1:998144-1001010 GCF_000455745.1 Alligator sinensis | reverse complement strand
CCCTATTTTGGGAAGATCCTTCAGGAACTGGCTCAAATTTCTCAAGAGTCGTCATTCCTCATTAACTAGGAGTTTCCGAAGCCAGCAGGGAAGTCAAAGATCTGTGATTATTTGAGAAGCAACTCTGCAACCCAGGCTTCTCCTGAGAGCCACAAGGATTGCCTGAGAGTGACTTTATCAAAGGCAGGGAGAATTTCTCTCACTCCATGTATACTGTATTGCGTGTGGTATGGAGAGATGGTATAAGAGATGGTCCAGAGAGTCCCCATTTCAATTCCAGCTTTCTCATGTTGTGAGTTCTTTCAATCTGGGATTGGCCTTGAGCCCATTTCTTGCACATCTTGGTGTGTACACTGCATACATTTTTCTGGCCATTTCATAGATTTCATAGACATTAGGGCTGGAAGGGACCTCGAAGATCATCAAGTCCCAGCCCCCTGCCCCAGGGGCAAGAAGTCAGCTAGGGTCAAAGGACCCCAGCAAGATAAGCATCCAAGCGTTTCTTGAATGAGTCCAGAGTAGGTGCCTGCACCACTTCTGGAGGGAGTCTATTCCAGGTCTTGGGGGCTCAGACAGTAAAGAGATTTTTTCTTATGTGCAGCCTAAAATGGTCTTGTAGGAGTTTATCACCATTGGTCCTTGTTTTTCCTTGGGGCGCTCTGGTGAACAGGCGTTCTCCCAGATCCTGATGAACACCCCTTGTGTACTTATATTCTCCCCATGCCTGCATGCATTCAGCATTAGGCTCCCTTTGGGTGGAAACATGTAACTTTTGTGCCACCATAAGAATTTTGGGCTAAGCAAACAGATGTCAGCACCCCTTGTTGCCCCACAAATGCCCCAAATTCGCAGCGGTGATTTTGGAAGTATGATTTTTCAGCCAAAGTCTGCTTTGAGGTAGGAAAGTGCAGTCTGGAGCTACCTATGCTTTCCAGTCACCCTTGGCAGGCATTCCCAGGGGCCTGATCCAGTGCACCCCTGTAGCTGCCACCTCAATGAGGGGTGCACAGGATCAGGTACCACCTCAATTGCCATCTCTGCAAGTGGGGACAGCCAGGCAAGAACTCCTAGGGGTTAAGGGGCCCCATCCTGCATGGCTATTCCCTGGGACGCACAGGACCAAACCCCTCAAGCCCCAGGAGAACATGGTGCCTGTTGTCCCACAGCATCCACAGGTGGGACAACGGGTGAGATGTTTGGTTCGGTGTAGCAGATCAGCTGTGCTGGGACACGTGCTGGCACAGCTGATTGGGTTCCTTGGTAATGTCTGTTTCCAGCCTTCCTTTCAACATTTAGTTTCAAATGTCTCTTTGTTCCCTCTTATCCTGGATCTGCTGGAAAGCCACAGGATAGATAAGTCAGGCTTGGAGGATCAGGGCCAAATAGGCAGAACAGATAAATGAGAGAGGCAGTGAAATAAGGGATCCTTTCCACTTGATTCCTATCAGATTTATTTCAGTGGAAGTAACAAAGAGATTCTCTTGTTCCTCCCTGCTTCCCTGACCTGTCCTGGATGAACCCTGCTGGCGTTCCTTCCATCTCACGGCAGCATCTGTGCTTTGAGCAATGCTGCTGCTGTGCAAAGAACACCTTTCCCTAAGCTAATACACCAGGCCATCACCCTCAGATCCCATTTAAGCTTTGCTGAGAAGAGAGGAGTTGGCAAAGACTTTCTCCTCTGGCCTCCTGTGCCCTAGCTTTTGCTGGGTACCTCTGTCTTCCGGTTAGTGTTACAGCTGCCCATCCTCCCTCTGCCTCCTTCTGCCTTCACCATCCTCATCTCCACACTCCAGGAGCACATGAAATACCCTCCCAACACCCTCTCTGGGTTTCTTAAAGAGGAGAAATCGAGACACAGGATAGTGCAATGACTTGCTCAAATTGACACAGGTTTAGGGAAGAACCAGGAATTGAACCCAGTCATGAGCCCTCAGCCAGGATTGTAATCACTTTTCCTTTTTGTAGCTGAGTCCTTTACTGTGGTGGAGAAGAGACCCCCACTAGCGTATATGTACCATGGACTGTGCAGCACGCTCTCGGATGCTGTAATCCTAAAGCATTAATCGTGCTAAAAATACCATAGCACTCTCTCCCCAGGCACCATTCTGTTGTTATTAGAGATATTTGGGGGAGACAAACTTTGTTTTAACAGAGGTAGAAAATAGGGTGGAAATGAAAAACAAACATTTTCATTCTAATAATATAATGAAAGGCTCAGCCCTTCCTGTTGTAACTGTGGAAACAGCCCAAATCCACGCCTGAGCTCTTAGGGACAACATTTAACAAGGGGTGTTGGCCTTGTCCGAGTATGCCCATGGTACAGGTCATTGCAACACTTCCTGTAATCTGCCACAAAAAGTAGGAAAGATAAAACTTCTGTCAATAATTACACAAAGGAAATTATTGTTGTGTTCCTAAAATAAATGGGAGGTAAATGAGCAATACCACTTGTGTCCCAAGGCAGACAGATTTCAACTTGTCCAGTTTTGCTTATGTCCTGAAATGCTTTTTGGATGCCTACAAAGGGCTTTGTTGGTATCATGCTTCTAAATCCAATCTGAATGTCATCTATAAGTGGGGGTGCTATAAGTGGGTGTCTTCTGATGCAATTTAAGGATTTCCCTTCCTTCTCCTCAGTTCAGCTTTATGCGTGATGGTGTAAAGGGCGCCTGTGGAGATATTCTGATTATCCTACAAGGAAGCTCCTTTGAAAAACTGGATGTCTTTGTTGAACAGAAATACTTAAGATGCAGCAGAATTGTAGAGAATGTCCTTGATAAAACTTCCTGTAATGCAGTCCCAGGCAAATCCTGTCCTTTATAGCTTCACCCAGATCTGTGTGAGGATCTGCTGTTCATGGGAACAG
>NW_005842351.1:997458-998113 GCF_000455745.1 Alligator sinensis | reverse complement strand
CCGGGAACACATGTTCAGCAGCCATTGCCCCTTTGGGCAGGAGCCAGAAGCAGCACTACTGGAAGTACAGGCCTTTTTTGCAGCAATAGAGCAGCTCTTAGCTTGGATAGAAAGATTCCTTCCATGACAAAGCTGTCTGCATTTCTCCATGGTTCATGCTATCAAGTTTTCATGCCCATCACCCATGTGTATTGCAGGCACAGCTGCTCTTAAGTATTCTAGTTCAGGACTTCCCAGTACACACATAATAACTCCCACTTCCTTGAAGTCCAAGTAAGAAAATGAGCTACCTTTCTTGGTGAATCAGCATGATCTCCCAGCATGGTCAACACCTAGTTACTGGGTGCGTTATTGCAGGTAAACACAGCCATCCTGGGACGGCCATAATCCTTCCGCATTTATATCTGTGCAACCTTAGACAGGGTCAGGTAGACAGGTATCGTTTTTGCCTAGGTGTTTGAAAAAACAAAGAGGAAGCATCTACATGTGCATATAAATGCTGAGCAATAAACTCCAGAGCTTTTTGCGCCCGAGTTTATTGCCCCCAGGCACTGTGGTTACACGTGTGCTTGAGACTGCAGCAGATTGAGCCGGGTCCAAGCAGGGGGCCCAGGGACTCAGCCTGCCACCCGAGGGCTGCTCTGACCCTGCTGAA
>NW_005842351.1:969471-997440 GCF_000455745.1 Alligator sinensis | reverse complement strand
GGCTGGGGTACAAGGGTGCTCCAGTGCGGGACTAGCTGGCAAGCAGCCCCTGCACTGAAGCACCCTCGTGCCTCATCCAGGCCAGTCAGCATCTACACATGCGGTGCTGCAGATTAACAAAACTATGCAGCTGGATGGTACTTGTATTTACAAGTACTACCCTGCTTTGGATTTTTTAGTTTACTCCAGCCCTGCATTTGTAGCCACCGAGACATTTGCTGCAGAGCTAATTAGTCTACTCCACAGTAAACATCTCGTATAGACACGCTCAGAGTAGGTCAGTACCTGGAATAAAGAAGTGAAAGGGGAGCCAGTGCTGTGGAACAGAAAACATGATTCTTGTTGTTCAAACACTTTGTCCCACAAAGATTTGGCGTGAGTTTTGATGTTGCAGTGTTCAGTTATTAAGCCAAACTCCTAGTGAGGATCAGCAAGGGATTTGCTTTGGCCTGCATTACATACAGTGCATAGTGAGAGAAACTCCTGCTAAGTGGTCTGACAGCCAAAGCCACCCCTTGGCCCAGGGAGGGGCAGAAATCCTGGATGCGCCCCATGCGCTGATCCGGAAAGGAGAGGGTGCTGTGCTGCCACCTCAATGGGTGTGTGGGGCGGGGACAGCCCAGGTGAAGGTTTGAAATGTGACATTTGGGCCAAACATCATGGAGCGTCTATAACTGATGGGAATCCATGGACAATGCAATACCAGCAAATTGGAGAAAGGGCGGAGAATGCGTGGAGGAGAGGGGAAAGGCCCAAAAATCTAAATATCCACCTCAAAGCATAGCTATAGCTGTCGGGGGGAGAGATGCTGTTACTGTTAGATTGATTGGAACTGTGGGCGCTCGCACACGTGGTCCGGGAGTGCGGGGGGGCGTCCCGTGCATCAGCGTCTCGTGTAAAGCTCATCAAACAAGCTTTGGGTAAAGTGTCCCTGCTGCCATTTTTAAGCATGGGGATGCTGATACAGGAGATGGCAGAGTCTGCTGGAGTGCTGTAGTTCCCACGCTCCAACAGACTCGATTAATTGAGTCTGCTCCGACACGCTGTAGTTACAACGCATTGGAGCATCCCTGTTGCTCGTGTACAGGCACCCTGGGAAACTGACATTTCAGTTAGAGCAAAAAATGAAAACAAGTTCAGCAAAAATTGTTTGCAAAAAGTAGAATGAAGACAGGAAAGAAAAGAAGACTAACAAAACCAAGGAAAACCTGTTCTGTGCACCCTCAGTCTTGCATCCGGTGAATCAGTTCAGTCAAATTGGTTCAGTCCCTAGGGGAATTGTGCATGTGAACAAGCCTACAGGTTGATTGGTACTCAGCAAACTCTAATTATTTTTAGCAGTATTCAGTCCGCTCTGTCCATGTGTGTGCTGTTAGTTGTCTCCGGCTAGAATTTTCTAATTGAGTTGTCAGAGAATAAACTTCAGAATAAACAACTGTCTTCCTCCTTGGTTGGTCTAATAAAAGATATCAAATTCACCCAAGGAACCTTGTCTGCCTATGTCCTTAGACCAACACAGCTACAACCCAAACCCCTGTCTTCCTCCTTTACATTTCACTTGGCATTGACAAATGTTTTACCTTTCATCCTTAGCCTGATAGGTGCCCAGCCAGTTTGTCAGATCTTGCTGAATTCAGAAAATGGTGGGCTGGCGCTAGTTAGTACTAGTAGGGTATTTGGGGTTCTTTCCCATCCAGTTTTCTGTGTGTACAGAAAACAGTGTTTATAAAATAATCAGGTTCAATCCTCAGCCGCTGTGAATCAAGATCAGCTCCAGTGACTTTTATAGCCGTGGAGGGTCTGGCTGAGAGTGGTGTGGGTGTGCCTGTTTGTCATTGTGAACAGATGGAAGCATCCTAGGGTGTAGTGTACTCTTAAACAGCTCAGGAAATTCTTCATGCTGGTTTTTGCTTCTCTGGTTTCTAAGCTTCTTTTGCAGGTTAGGCTGATGGAGGCTTTGAATTGGACCCGGCTCTGGAATATGTTGTTTTGTCTGATATTCATAACATATCACACAGCGTGACTGTAATGTGGTTTGACAGCTGCGTATGGTATCGCTCAAGTGTCCACTCATACACTTGCTCTGAGCAAGATGGTACCTGCACTGATTACAATTGAGATGGCATCTGTCACATTTAGGATTGCTTAGCTCATATAAGTATCACAGCATTGCAAGCACTAACTTCATTATTTAGTAAGCAACCTAATGCAAGTGTTATACCCTTTGGTCTTCTGTCCCCTTGCTTTCCCATCCTTATTGTAGCGTGGAACCCTGTGCTCAGGTTGTTATGAGTATCACTGTATTTTATGGACTGGAATTACTTAGGAAGATTTGGCTTTGCTAATGGGATCTGAAGTATTTAGCAACTTGAGGTCTGTAGATCAAATCCAGTTCAGGTTGTTGGTGCTACTCCATTACTTGCTGCTGCCCTGTGAAATCAGTAAGATAAAATGAGTTGATTGTCCTGGCTACCTGCCTCAAAACCCTTTCTTCATTAGCACCCTAGCTAAAAAAGAGGCCAAAGAGTGAATTGGCTTTGAGAACAAATGCTTGAAGTGGTCGCTCTTGGTCCAAATTGACTGGTATTGGTGGGGAGGTGCATGCTGTTCCTCTGTGCTCTGTTCAGTCATATTCTACATTCTGCAATGAAACAACTTCAAAGCCAATGTCTACACTTAAAATTGGAGGGACTTGAGGAAAGGCACAACCATGAACAACAGTGAAAGGCATTAAAATGTGATGCTGTGTCCGTGCCTTATCTCCCTTTCTATTTTCCTTTAGGCAGGTGACAAGCATTACCATCCGAGCTGTGCACGATGCAGCAGATGCAACCAAATGTTCACAGAAGGAGAGGAAATGTACCTGCAAGGTAAGGCTACCTTCCCCAGCTCTGCCAATGTAGCTGTTGGAGTAGCTCTCAGGAAAGCAACATGTCATCAGTGACCTTCTGGTAGCCCTCTTGATGTCAACACAGGAAATCAATCATATGCCAGTCAGGCAGGAGATGCCATTTTCATGTTTCCACTCTCCAAGCCAGTGTCTAAGCCACCCATCCCTTTACCTAGCACCAGTAGGCAGGATTACAGCTGTCTTGTCATCATCACAGACATTACCATCTTGATGGACACCTCAGTGTAGGAAGCCATAACATTGCACCTGCAATTGCACCAAACTGTAGCTATATCGGTTAAAAAATTATAGCCAAAGATAAATGTTGATAGCCTCTGAGTTTCAGTGGCTCCCATAAAGCTCAGTGCTCAGATTACCAGGTATGAATACCAGAGTGCACTGGAGTTGGTTTTGAATGGCTGTGCTGGTTACTTTCTCTTTAATTATTTTGATCCTAGTCCCTCCTTTGATTTTGGGGGTCTGATCCACAGTCATCTGGCAGTGGCTCCAATGGGCTTGGTTCAAACCATACATGGATCTCATTCCCTACATACACACAAATTTCTGTAAATTCCTTCTCTTTATCTTTTCCTTTTTCTTCTTCTTTGCCTCTCTATCTGCAGTTCCCTTTGTCTGGCCATGTCTCTGTCTTATCCCTGTTTTGTGTGCTTAAACTGTTGTTGTCTCTTTTTAATCTTCTTTTTTATCTTCTAACTCCCTCTATCACTTCCAAGTTCTGCCAGACACATTTCTTGACATCCCCCACAATCAGCTCATCATCCAAAAGACACCACTCTTCTCTGGTTTAAATAGACCCTTGATCTGAATTTTCTGGAGAAATGACTTTAACAGTTAGGTTCCAGTTATTTTCCCATATTTTCTAATTTAAATGAATATAGGTAGGAAGGCATCCAACATCCATATCAACTAGAAGTTGAAGTTGATGGGCAGCTGACGTACTGGAAACCAGCTTGAGACTTCTCTTTTCTAGGGGGCTAAGAAAGAGCCCCCTAGGGCCCTTTCTAGGGGTGTAAGAGAGCTTCCTAAATACACAGTAAAGCATCCTTGGGAAGAGATGAGCAGGGCATGGAGTCAGGAAGTGTTGGAGTGAGAAGTAAACCAGACAATAAACATTAAAAGAGGGATCCCCAGTGGAGCAATTCTGAAAAAAACCCACATTGTTAGAGGAATTATTGGGCTCGTTCTCCCTCTGTGCTCCCTGTGCTCTGATTAAAGATGTTTGTGTTCAGAGTAAGGGCTGTCCTTCCTTCCCCAGCTACTTCCTCCTTATTTAACCCTGTAGAGAACTCCCAGCCCTGTATTATCATTTTTTTTCCAACCACATACCTACGATTGAGCTGTCAAGCTGTGTATTAGCACCTCTGCAGGAATGAAGAGAAGGCAGAAGGAGGGTTCAGTGGTACATTTAAGAACAAAGTGGGGTGCCAGGGTAGGATTAGACTTTTTTGGCCCCAGGGTAGGATTAGACTTTTCTGACACCATGGTATGAAAAGGGTGTCTAATGAATGGTAAATGGATTTCTTCAACCAACTGTCAGTGGTGATGAGACTGGGAGTAAGGGGTAATGCACCAGATGGGCAGTGAATGGGAGTGAATGCCCCCATCCCAGCGCAGCCCTTCCCATAAACACATGCAGATCCCAGGAAGCCAATAGGAACTGCATCCAGGTACACCCAGGATAGACTTGGTGATGGAGATGGGGCAGGAGAGGTGGGTAACTGGCTCTCATACCTCACATCCATTTTATTTCTGTCCTGCTTCACTTACTGGTTCTCTGCCTTGTTCCCTAGCCTACAGTAACATGCCATGTAGTTTCAAAGGCAAGTCAATGCAGACTACACACTACTGCCTATAGCTGTAGTGACGAGCACATTTTTGTCACTAAAATGTGCACCTCGTACTTTTTAGCCAGACTTTTACTTGCTTGGTTTTGGTTGATGTACCTGAAAGGCTTTAACATGAAAAAGCCACTGCAGCAGCTCATACAAATATCCTGGAACCAGCAGTTTAAGTCCTCCATGGGAACCCCCTTTTCTTTTTATTTACTGGAGTGGTAAAAGCATCACAGGCGTTTTGCTGAGGTAATAATATAAATTATGGCCAACAGCACATCAGTAAAGCAAATTAAAGCAGGTAGGGTCCTTCTTTTTTCTAATTACCATGCCTACTGGGCAGCAAAGCGTCACGCATGTGTGCTTGTCACGTGCAACATGGATTAAATCAGAGCTGCACTGAAGTGATGGGAGCCAGGATTTCATCCAGCGTGTTTATCAAGAGCCACTTTAATATTTTACTTTATGCAAATGAGGGTCTGTCTCTTCAAGAGGGAACAGTCAGGCTTGTTGAGAGCCCAACTGCAGGGCATTTGGATATGGAGGGAGTGTGGCACGGGGAGCTTAAAACCCCGGGGGAGATTGGAGAAAGGAAGAGTTTGCAAGCAGGAGGCAAGCTATGAGCAGAACAGGCTTGCTGCCAGGGAGGGGCCAGGCTCCTGTGCTGGGAGACTGGCATCTGCCTAATGCCCAGAACAGGACAGAAGGGTTTAGTTTTATTTGTGTATTTGTTCCTTGATTTACTGCTCAAAGACTGAGAAGCCAGCGGGTAGGTAACCCACGGACAGGCTCCTGTCAAAAGAGCAGTACATCTAAAGCCCCTGTAAGCCAGCTGGGCTTCCCAGCCACAGAGCGGCTTTTGGCAGAAGGGATGTAGCTTTCTGTCTTCCTGATGAAACAACAAGGAGCAGCACCCAAAAGCATCTGCTTCCCATGGATCACCTTGTAGCATACTATCTTACAGGCTGAGCAGGGGGAGGGTTGCCAAGGTGGGGCACGGCTTAGCATTTAAATCCTGCTCTGGCTGTTTTTTCTGCTGCCTTTTGTATTTTCCAGGGTTATTTATTTCACTGGAGTTTGTGCAGTTCGGAACGAGCTGCGTGTTATGTTAACACAGAATACAAAGTTGAACAGCTGACCGTTTTGTTTGGTGCTTGCCTAATGAATGAACAAGCACGTTAATGGGGGGATTAACTGCCCTGAACTGTTCCATTCCCAGGAGAATAGAGGGATGCAGCTAGAAGAGTTATACAGCTCTGGGGTGTTTTAAAATAAATGAGCGCACTTTGGCTGGACAAAATCTAGAAACTGCAGTTGGCTCAAAATAGGGGACTGTGCAAAACGTTTATATCTAAGCTCTAGCCTGCTTGATGGGTGCTTAGGGACAGGAGGGCAGCATATTATTTCAAACCTCACATCAGGTTAGTAAATTTAAGGTTGCTAGCTCAGCTGTACCTTGAAAATTACAGCCAGACCCTGTCCCACTGCTATGCACCCTCAGAAAGCCCAGGCACACCCCCCAAATTGTGAGCTCCTGGCAGGTGTCCCTATGATTATTGTTACCCTGAGAGGCCCCTTCCTCCCAGGACAGTGGTAGATGTTGCACGTGCACATGAGAGACTTCAGAGCTTATAATTTAAATCTTTAAAACAGGTATCAGGTATAAGAAGGTTGGTTTTACTAGCCACGCAGAGGGGTATTAAGTGAATTTAAGCTCGCTCTGTCGGGACCTGAACACAGATCCTGAGCCCCATCTCAGTACGTCCAAGAGCCTTGTTCCCTATGTCTGACCTGTGCAAATCCCCCAAGCCCCTGCAGGCTGCACTGCCGCTGGGGCTGGTGTCTGTTTACACGGAAAACCTTGGATCACTCCCCCGTTCTCTGAGTGCTTCCCTTGTTGTACGAGCAGTTTCTTCTTCTCAGACTCAAAGCCAAATATCTAATTCAGTGCTTTAGTACTCCCTCCCTTGTCCGGACAGCACTGTTTACATCATGCAAAGCTGATAGTAAGAGTCGCTTCCAATAGTTTGCACTTAAGCCTTGAGCCAAAGATGAGCTCTTCAGAACAGTCCTCAGAGCTTCCCTCCCTCACCCTTCCCTTCTGACGTGGCCTTCTTGGATGGGGGAGGTATCTGGCCAGCACTGGAGAAAACATCTTTGGTTCTTGTTTCGCTGAGAGGTGGGCTCAGGGAGCTTTTTGGCCTGGCAAACAAAAACAGCACTGGCCCTAGAGAGGTTGAAATGCATTTGGCTTTGACCACAATCTAGTTTAAAAGTCCCTTGTAGTTGAGTTTTACCCCTAGAGATGGAGCAGTTCTAGCCTGGATAATAACTGCTAGCAGCTCCTTGATAGTGAATACTATCAGGGCATTCCCACTTTGCAAGGGTCACTATTCAGGGGCAAAACTTGACCCTTTCTCTGCAGATTTGGAAGCCTTGGAAAAAACAGGACAGATCTGGTAGCTTCAGTGTCAGAGAGGAGCCCACCTCTCCTCTCTGACACTGGGGGAGGACTCTTAGCCCCATTACAGGGGGAACAGGCAGGTGGACTTCCCTTGCTTATTCATAGGCAGCAACTGGCCAGACAGGAAATTAAATCCAACACGTGTAAATCCAGCACATTGGATTTGCGCAGGTAGCATGTTTCTCCGTAGCTGAGGGAAGGATCCTTCCTTACTGCAGCCTCCCATGTCATGCTGGCCATTCAGGCTCAGTGCAGCTATGGGGTTTTGTTTCATTTATTTTTAACTGGTCATTTTGTTTGCAGCCTGCACAGTCAAGGGGTAGAGGGCCTGTTATAGCACCAGGCATGTCCTGAACATGACTCCTGCCATCCCTGGGGTATCCTGGTCCTTTACAGGTGGCAGTGAATTTAGCCACTCAGTATTGCTGGTGGATAGCTACATTGGTCTTACCCACTTTTGCAAATGGGAGAGCAGGTTAAGGGACTTTATAGAGGAGTGAAAGGTCCGGCACAAAATCTCACTGGAAGAGTCTGCCAGGGCACTTCTGCTCTCACCTCCGTGTCCCAACCACCAACCCATCTTCCTTCCTGACCCACAGTCCCATGGCTCTTTGAGCTCCAGCATCATATCCTAATTTACTTCTTTGCTACAGACTTATTCACTAAAAAGTTCAGTACGCCTTGAACACCTCAGTGTAGGCCACAGTAGGATGCTTTTTGTTATATTTCTTGCGCTTTCAAGTGGGATGTGGGCAATTTGTGGCATACGGGCTCTTCCTAAGGACTTGAACGTTCAGCTCTCTTTGCCCTGAACTTGGCTGATTTGCACTGAGTAATGAATGATCTTTTTCCAGGTTCCACTGTCTGGCATCCCGACTGTAAGCAATCCACGAAGGCAGAAGATAAGCTCCGGGTAAGACAAATGAATGTGAAAGGATATGTTAAGCTGTGGGGACGCTCCAGATCATTTGCACACAGAGTAACTGAGCATTCCTCGTGAGAGGCAGTGATTTCCCAGGGTTTTATTGCCTGGCCATGACAATCCTGGCAGAAACACAGTGACATTACTTCAGTAGTGCCGGGCTTCTCAGACTCACCACCTGAATGTATCTGTTTCAGTTCACTGCTCCAAAGATCGGTGTCATTACACTGAGGGCATTGTCTCCAGTACAAAATACAGCTTACAGGATGGCTCCTAAGGGAAAAACCTCTGGGGAGAAATGTGACCAGTGCAAAGGCTGCCATGGCTCTATTTTTGCACATAGCCCTGACATCTGTGTAACTTGTGTGTCACTTCTAATATGTTCTTTGTAGCCGTTACGGTATTATCCAGCCCAGCCCATTCTTTCTTCATCATCTCAATGAACCCTTTAAAGCTAATTTGTCCTAATTTGGGGGGATTTGCTTACCCTGGTCACAACCCAGAACACTTAGGGACAAATGTTAGGTTTGAAATTACCTTAACCTTGGCAGGGGAAAACCTTTTGTATCAAACCCTGAATGACTTAAATAGAACAACAGTGATTTATTCCTGGTCTTTTGTATGGAAGCAGGCATTTGTGAGCCCAGATTGGCTAACTCTCCCTGCAGAAAGCTATTTGTGTTTGCCTGCGCCTGCCGAGATGCAGAAATGAGGGGTTTGTTCACACCTTCAAGCTTGGTGAATTTTTCTGGCCTTGTGTCAGGCTGCAGATGAAAAAATTGGCTTGAGGATGTATTTGGAGAGAGAGCCAAGAGATACTATGGTTACATGTACCCTGCATATCATGCTGCGTTCCTTGTGTTTGGGGCATAGTAATTCAAACCGTTTGAAACTTGCTCCTGGCACCCTACTTGTTTAATATGCTCCATGAAATATTGACTGTGAATGTAGCTAACCTGTTGTTTCATTTATAGTGAACATCATCAACATCAAAGCTAACGTAAGCAGGCATAACAGTCCAGCAACAGAACTAGCCCTGAATGAAAAATGGGCAAAATGTTGTTGTACAAGCTGAGGCAAAACCCAGCATTTGCAAATTATTCTGGCTAAATGTTGTGTCTGTGACAACTTACAAAAGGGAGACTTTTCATCTGATACTTGCAGGCAAAATTGATAGCCTGAACATTCAGATCTGTCTGGCTTATGAAGTCTGTAGCTTTGGGAGCTGATTCTTCTCTGATTTCATAGTTTAAGGTCTAGTACTAGTATGTTATACTGGCAACGTGCTTCTAGTCTGAGTGCAAAGCATACCTGCAAAACTCTGCTTTGTAACAATACAGTAAAGCCCCCTTGCCACCAGCAAAATATATCAGACTGGTAATAGCACAGTGTGGCCAGTGTAGTCACATCAATGCGAGGGGCTTTTGCTAGTCCAGCTTAATCAGATGCCACGCATTGGCCTGAGAAAAGAATTGGGCCTTTCCAGTAACAGATGGGTGACACAGTGAACTGGCTGGTGTGATCATCCTAGATGCCAGCCACTTGGCTACAAACATGTCTCAAAATTACTTCACAGGAACCAAGAGCATTATTATTAAATGATTGAGCTGGACAGAAACATTCAAGGAAGCTGTCATTTCCGTTAAATTCTCCACCAATTTGTCACTATTTTTCTATTTGCTTTGAAGTTCCAGGCAGATTAAATTCTGAACATCTTGGAAGTCAGGAGGCATCTCGGATCGTCTCTCAGGCCTAGGACAGTCTGGGTTCAGGTTCCTGTCCGGTGGCTTTCACTCTGCTGAATTATCTCGCTTGGGCAAATTGCTGCCACTGACCAGCTGATTGTCCGACACTGTAATGTTAGCCCAAGGGAGCAGTGCTTTCAAGACTGATACAAGGACAGGATAGTCACCCTAGTATCAGACAAGTTGAGTGTATGGGGAGGAGTGTATATGTATGTGGAATAATGGCCACAAGTTGACTGAAAGTAGATTCAGACTAGATATCAGGAGGCACTACTTCACAGTCAGGGCGGCCAGGATCTGGAACCAACTTCCAAGGGAAGTGGTGCTCGCCCCTACCCCGGCAGTCTTCAAAAGGAGGCTAGTTAATCACCTAGCCAGGGTCGTTTGACCCCAGCATCCTTTCCTGCCCATGGCAGGGAGTCAGACTTGATGATCTGCTCAGGTCCCTTCCAACCCAAACATCTGTGAAACTATGTATCCCAGCCTAGTCTGCTGGAACTAGATTGTGGATGCACACCTGTATGCATAGAGTATCCTAAAGCAATCAGGTTATTCCCTGGCTAATGAGCCCAGGGCTGGCCTACCTGTAGGTCAGCTGCCAGCTAACTGTGCAGCGCTGTGTCAGACTTTTATGCTGCGTTAACTTTTATTGCACATTTAGCCATTTGCGTATAAAACTGTGTTCTGGCATTTCCAACACATAATGCCTCCATTGACTGGTGTATGGCTGGTATACAATATGCCCTTCATAATGCCTCCATTGACTGGTGTATGGCTGGGATACAATATGCCATCTGACTTTTAGCCATGACTACAGCCGTGACTACATCCCTGCCATTGCAAATATCCTCCAAGCTGACCTTTCAAATCCTCAGGGTTATTTAAAGTCCCTATGGAAACTACAAATGTTCCCTCCAAATATTTTTTCCCTTTCTCTCTTGCGCATGGAAGCATGCAAGTGTTTTTCACTTAGTTAATCTGAAGTTAAAGTTAGGAAAATGAATGAAGTCACCCACACCTGGAAGAGCTTTCTCCAGGGGCTTAGTCAGGAGAGCTGTAGGCAGATCAGCTGAAGGTGTGAGGTCAATGTGCATAAATTAAAGTATATTCATTCATAGGATTAAGCTACAGTGACCAAAGGCCATTTTACTCTTGAATGGGTGCATTCAAACTAGGGTTGAATGCTGTTGAAGTCATGAGCAGTATCTGCGAACCTTGATTTGCTGTAGCTTTCCACACTGTACCCATGTAGACGCAATGTAAATTAAAATGCTGCCTGTGAGGTGGTAGACGAGTGTTTGTGGCCCCACAAGGTTGGACCCATATTTGATGAAGCGTCTGCAGAAACCTGGTCATGTAGACTCTTTACGCTGCTGGGTTTCCTTCCAGTTAGAACCAAGCAAAACAAAACACTATTGTTGAAGCAGCTTCAGAAGTCCTCAGCAAACTCTGTTTTCTCTCAATAACTAAACTGGAGTAGAAGCTAATCAGCATCCTCACTGGCTAAGATATGGGGTGGAGCTCATAAAAACAAGGGTTGCTTAAGATCTTTTCCCACTGGATTTTTAGTGGAGGGTTATGAGGCCAAAACAAGCAGGAAATAAAACAACTCTGCATAAGCTCTGAGAAAAAAATTTTGTTATGGTCATCTGCCAGTCGGTGATTCTACAGCTAACAGTGTGTGACATTGCTGTTATGCCATATAGTTGTCTCTTCAGCTTATACAAAGTCAGTGTGAGTACCTTTGTTGCATAAGACCTTGAGCTCTTGATTATATGCCTTGTTCTTTATCTAGGACAAACATTGCTTTTTCACTCTTTTTTCTTCCTTTTCTATTCCATGGCAGCATTCCTCATCTGAATTCTTTTACCCTAAGAGTCTGGTTCTGCGGAGACCACGCTCTGCGGAGGTTGGCTGTTGTGTTTTCGTGGAGTTGTTAATAGCTTTCTTTCTTGAGAAGATCTCTCTTCTGCATTATGGTGTGCTGCCGCTGCTGCTGCTACTACTCCTTTCACGCAGCTTTCCTGGCTTCTCACTCCAGCACAAACTCTGTCTTTTGCATCATGCAGTGCATCCTCGGCTAATCTCTACATCTAGCTAGTATTTTTATTTAATGTAATAATTGGTTTTATTTATTTTTAAGCACGATAGGGGTTTTTTTTTGCTCTCTCTCACTGTCATGTTGTTGTTCTGGTCATTATAGAAAGCTGTTGGTGTGGAATAGACAGTTAGAGTGAGGACATGAATATGGTGATAATAATAGACTTTTCAGAGCTGATTGAATAAAACAGTGAAACCTTCTCATGAAAAAATGTAATTGAAACATCCCCTTTCAAATAAACTTGAACCATCTCCAACCTCATACCATAATGGAGATTATTAATTTCTTCATCAATTTCCTATTTTTGGACAGGGTTTGAATATGGGCTGTTTCATATGCTCCTCAAGAGCCTTTATCTCAGCACAGACCTCTGCCATATCCAAGCTGGAGGTGTGAGGCCCTCTCTTAACCCTTCATTGGGCACTGAATTTCTCTTTCAGACTTGAGCCTTTTCCAGAAAAATGGAGGCATATCTTCTCTGCTACTGCAGTGCCTGCCTCTAGGCAGCATCCTCAGCCCAGCTGGAAGGCAGGACTGAGCTTGCTTCAGTCTAACTAGCCTGGGAACAGCATAGTGAACAATATGGGCATGAATTGGCCAACTGGATGAGGACCGAGCATCTCTCAAAGCCTGGGCAGATTTAAAGCCAGCTCAAGTATGCCTACACCTGTTGCAGTCACAGATCCCAGTTGTCACAAAAATATAACTATTGTCAGTAGGTGCAGAGTGTTTGCAGTCCATAGCACAGTCTTGTTGATCTGAATCCAACATCCGTGAAAGCGAATGGACAAAGTGCTGGTATGAGAGGTTCTGGTTAAGGATCTATAGAGCCATTGCATCGGTCTGTTAGACCAAGGTCAAAGGCTCCCTCTCCTTTGTGTACAGTAGGTGATGAGATTTCATATCGCAAGACTATTAAAACCCAGCTTAATCCAGGAGCCCTAGCATAATCAATAAATCCTATTCAGTGCATTAGAAAAATTGGAGAGGAAAAATCGGACTGCTCAGACACCAGATAAAGAAATGGTCTCCTCCTTATAGGGTAGAATTTGTGGCATGAGGTAGCTATGTTAGGGTCACACAATCCCCTTTGACCTGTGCATTCATCTATCTAATCAGAGTCAAATTCTGCCTAGATTCACATATTATTGGTGTGGAGTGTAACTCAGGGCAACATTTGGGTCATTGTATTACTGTCTGGGTGCTGGATACAAAACAAGTATCATTACTGCTGTAGTTTCAAGACTTCACTTCTCCACTTCTTCCTCAGTAAAGACCAAGTTTCCATGAAGCATCCTACAAGAAAGAAGGGAAAGGATAAGGGATAGAGATAAAAGAAGGGAAGGGATAAAAATCTTGCCCTTCATTTTTCTCTGACTTTAAGTGTTGAGAATACATTTTGTCTGTTTTTGGTCACGCCACTTACCATTGTGGAAAGCATAGCACTGACCCCAAAAGCTTAGAGCACAGCGTTGGTCCAGCTTTGGAAAAGTACCCAATCTTTATACAGACTGTAAGTCTATAAAATGGGGCTGCAGTTCTCTTGGGAAGAGAGATACTTGTGAGATACCTAGTACTGCCTGTTGCCAGAGATGACTCTTTTGGTACTTTAGGGGTTACAGTTGCAGTACCAGCAGAGACCTTGACATTGAGGAAGGCAGGAAGGGAAAATGAATGGATGATTGGAACATTGCAGTAGCTTGAGAGACTCTGGTATATGTTTAATGATAGCAGCGAACAAGGGCTTAAGGTTACAGGGAAGTTGCAATTCTTAATTATGTAAGTGGCTTTTGCACCTGACACGCCAATTCCTTTAGTCCATTTTGTAAATACAGTCTGTGCTTTTCTGCAAACTAGTCTTTCATTCTTATTAGTTCCTGACTGATTAAACCAAATAGGGTTCAACACACCAGGACAAATCAGCATCTTGATGGAAACCAGAACATTAGAAAGATGAATGCTCAATATTAAACCACTGGTGTACATTTTTTGGATTTGGAGGCTAGAGGCAAAGCAGTCTATGGGTCATTCAAATCACATCACCCATGAGAAATATGTAATATTCACTTAGCCAGAAGAAGTGGATAAATGTTATAACCATCCAACATGTCTCTGGATGACATTCAGGCTGACATTAATGACTGCTCTGGTGTATGAAACATCAAAAAAACCTGCCAACCAATGAGCGGCTTTCTCGTCTGTAACAGTTTTTTTGCTAACAACAGTGATATGTTACTTCTCTGACAGGTCCAAGAAACAGGCATCCTGATCCTGCAGTCTCTATTCACAGGAGTAGCCTGGTGAAGCCAAAAGAGCACTTTGTGTGCATCAACTGTACAGGATCGTGATGAGCCAGAAAAGACATGATATTGTTTCTATTCCCAAACAGAGCTCATTTCAGTCACTCTATAAATCAGATTCTGCAGTGTCCTCATCCTAATGCAGCAGTGGGCATCCAAGCAAGGACTAAAATGGGGGCTCACAGTGGATGCATTATATTCAAATGCCTTTTGCTGTTATAACTATTGCCTTGAGACCTTAATTGAAAGCTGTCAACAGTTAATAAAAATTTATAAAGGCACCTAGCAAGTTACAATAGTAAACTGGCTGATGGGGGGGGCGGGGGGGGGATTTATCCTGAGTTACAGGTATACTGTAACCCTTAAAATCCACAATGCCAGCTGTCAAGAGAAGTGTGAACATTAACATCTGTAGACAGTAGGGCCAGTAGAATCCAAGATGAAAACTTGCCCTTTGGTGAAGCCAGTGCGAGTTTAGCCATTAACTTTACTGGTGCCAGGATTTCACCCTTTCTTTTTTTAGTGCTCACTTACCCCTTCAGCCAGTGGAAAGGCTACATTTGCAGGAGGAGTTTGGTGCTGTGACTAACGTCTGGCTAAAAGGAGTTCTGCAAACTGACACATCTCTCTTTTCCTTGTGTTTGGAATGGAGAGAAACGTTGCTTCTGTTTATGAGCTTGTGTGTATGTGTGATTTTGTTTTTTAAACCACCCCTGCTCAAAATCTGGTCTTAAATGGTTGCTGACTCACTAGAATAAAAGCTGGAGTAAGAGTCTACAATATGCATCTAGATTCTTAGACGAGAGAATCAGAGGCTCCATATGAATGCGCTTAACAGGAGAAACTTAACATTGTCATGAACTGTCATAATAATGGACATGCATAATGAATGCTGTAGGATTTTGTTTCTTGGTGGGTCACATCTGCACCACCACTTAGACTGAATGAGATAGACTCAGGGCTTGACCCCAGAGCCCACTGAAATTAATGGGAGTCTTGATTTCAGTGGGGTTTGGATCTAGGCCCTAAGTAACTCATCTCCTTTGAAGACACCTAGAATTAGAGGAGATGATCAAAGTAATGTGTTGTATGAGGGGCACCAGAGGGCATTTGTAATGCAAAATCCTGTCTGGCAAGTAGAAAAAGCTAATTGAGGTTGGTAAGTAAATATACACTGTCTAGAATCAGCCTCCTGCCCTAAGGAGCTTTTGCCTTCATTGTGTTAGAAATGTTGTTCAGTGATTATTGTAGAATGAAAACTTATTCCTTCTTCTGCAGCTGTTGTCACCGCCTTGCATAATGAACTCGATCAAAAAACTAAGGCAGGTACTGTAAATACTGGCAGTGTCCTATAGAATAGTAGTGCATCCCTTTGGTCCAGATGTTCATGGGATCACTTCTGATCTGGTTTGCCTGCCCCCATATCTTCCTATAGAGCATGACTGAACATCTGTAATATAGAGAACCTCTGCCATCACATTGCCTCATCTGGACGATGTGGATGGCTCAAATGTCTGTCTCTTTTTTTCCCCTTTAAATACATGATCTGTTTTAATGATGTGTAATGCATGATGAGATGAATTCGGTATTCAGGTAAATCAAATGGATCAGCCTAAGCTTTGTAAACTAATATTAAATAAGCTGATCAAGTTGGGGTGTATGTATGAGTGATATAATTGGTATGGATGGGGAGACCCCAACAGGATCACCATCAAAATAGTACAATAGTTGATGTTACTCCTGCTAGTCAACAAATGAAGGGAATTATGTCCTTGTGCATTGGAAACAAAGGCGTGAAAAGAGGAACTAGAAATAAAAGATTTCTGAAGGAATGAAAAACTTTAATGATATGAATACCTGCTTTGTGATTTGATTCCATCTTTTAGATCACTTGATGATATGCATGGATTTCTCTTTGTTCATATGTGTTATTAGTGTTCCAGTATTCAGTACAGGCACTCCGAATTTTGGGGCACAGCGGAGCTCAGGAAGAAGAAGAGACACAGGGGAGGAGACAGATCTTCCCCTCTTAGAAAAGTAGGGTAAAGACTATAACAATAGCAGAAAAAGGAGATTAATAGAAGCACCTACTGTATTGCTGCTTTAGACTACTTCAAATGCAGACAACTTGTATTGGAGATCCCAGTCCAGTTCTGCAGGGACAAACAAGAGGAAGTACATAATGCACCACAGTTGGGTGGAAACTTTTCATGAGCAACAAAAGTAGCCTAAAAGTCCCAGGCAGACATTACACTTAAGGTGCAATTAACTTTATTAATTGAACCTTAAATAGTAACCTAGCCACATGTTCATGCAATTGATGGCACGACAAAATGGGAAACCAGCTACAAAATTATTCCACAAAATATGTGTAATATTTTTGTGTCTGGTTCCAATCACACCTTAAATTGAACATGTGTCAGAGTCCCCATCATGCTGCCTGATGCTGGCTGTATGGCAGGGCTTTGTTGACAACTTCCCCTGTGTTCCCCAAGTCTCAAACTGGCTCCAGTGTGGTTCCCCGGGGCTGGGACTGACACTCAGCTGATTGTCAGTCCTGACCCCAAGACCACTCTGGTTCATGCCAGGCTGCAGGCACGTGGCTTCCAACTTGCCAATACAGAGGGAGCCTGGGATCACTGGCACATAGTAATGGTTCAATTGGGATCTGATCCCAAAATTACATATCCTACCATACAAGTATATCATGGCAGGAAGCACAAAAATGAGCATGCGCCAGGGGCCCATCTCTCTGACCGTCAATGGGGGTTCAGAACACATGGAACCCATGCGCTGTGATTGGAATAGGAAAAGTAACCAACAGCAGGAGGATAATGTCAACTTTCATTAAAATAGGCACAAAAAAAAGTGTGTGGTTGCACATCCAAAGCTAAGTCAGTGATACTTGCTCTGCTTTTCCAATTTCATTTGCTTGCTGTATAAGTTGCTGCCAATGTGCAGCTTACACTTGATTGCTATTTTGATATGGATGGAGAATTTGGCTTAAAGTGTTTGTGATACAAATGTGATCGTGGACAGAGAGAGGAGCTTGGGACTCTGATAATGCACTTTGCTGTTTAGTAAAAGGAGCATGTCCCTTGAGGGCTGCAGTATCATTCACAGGTTAACAGGTCTCTTCTAGACCTCTTGGGAAATGAGCCAACTATAGCAAGTAAGGTTAGGTCAGGGGAACTGCGAGGCTCCGGTAATCACAATATCTTTAATGTAGGTCTGATAAGCAAGCAGCACACAAATGTTTTTGACTGTAGACCAGCTTAGGGGAAGGTGCAAAGCCCTGAAGAATTCCTGCATGTGGAAAATGCCCTGTAGCATAGTCGGAAATGTTTAAGAAACAGCAAGAGAAGCTGCAATTGAAATCCATCCTGTGTAACTTTAAACAGGAAAAATAAAGGGCAGGCAAGGCCATAGTAGGTAAGCAGAGATGTGGAAGGTACTTAGAACAATGAGCAGAAGTTCTCTCAAAAAAAAATTCTGTCTTAACAGGAGGTAGCAGGACACAGCATGGAAAGGAGCCCCAAACTGCTGAATAAAGAGTTTCTGAAACATTTAGAGGAAGTTTCTCAGGGCAGGCTGCCTTTTTGTAGCGTGCATACACAGTGCTGAGCAGGATCACATCCTACTCTAAGAGCAAAGTCCCCTGGTGA
Source organism: Alligator sinensis (assembly GCF_000455745.1). Classification (NCBI taxonomy): domain Eukaryota; kingdom Metazoa; phylum Chordata; order Crocodylia; family Alligatoridae; genus Alligator; species Alligator sinensis. The sequence continues at coordinate 979,500 of NW_005842351.1, read as the reverse complement.
TACCAGGTTGTTAATAACAAGAAAGGGTCTTTGCAGATTGATGCTGAAACCAGTGCACTCAGAAGAGAGAGGACTGGGCATCAGGGATGCCAGGTCTAGCAAATAGCAACTCTTAAGCAAGTTTGCAGATGCTTGGTTTGGTCTGAGAGCTGAAGAAAGGGAGAACTGAGGAAATGGGAGGTGATTCCTAATGGTGGAAATGCTTCTGCAAGTACTTTACTCCAACTGACTTCCATTTATGCCAGCTCAGCTACTCCTGTACGTAAAGCTAAACTGTACGAAAGTGTTTAAGGAGCAAGCGGAAGTTGGAAAGCAAGGTGAGCAGATTTCTTAACTGTGAAAGCACCCGTAGGTAAATCATCTGATTGCCTAAGGTATTTCTGGGGAACAAACTGGAAGATGAGGCAGAGAACGTACTGCAGGACACTAGCATGTTTGGGCCAAGCAACTGTTGAGCAGCAACTTCTGATCTCCTGTAATAATTAAAAAGACCCTTTCCCTTGGTGTACAAATGCTCACAAGTTCCAGACAAGGGCAGAGAGATTGCAGCTACTCCGAACCAGCACAATCTGTTTGTACTTATTATAAAAAAATAAACAGACAGTAACAGCAACATTTGGCAGAAACCAGAAGGTGAGTAACAAGCAAAATGCCCCAAGTCGGACCTCAAACACTGAACCTCTTATGCTTTGTAAGAAAAACAATCACTTGCCATGGCAACTGCAGCAACTTGCTACATATGACTCTGCTCAAACAGGCTGCAGTGTGAAATGTCAGAGGGAAAGGGAATGTTTCGCAGTAGCAGCCAGATTTCCCCCAGCTTAGATCTTTTTATTTTTCCCCTAACAAACAGTTTTTTTCCTCTGGTTGTATCATGCAAGGGAGGAAGCTGGGGCATCTCAGCAATTTATCTGCAATTCGGGATGTGGGATTTTATGGCTCCAGAAATAGATATGGAGCAGTATTCTGGCCCAGTTGTGAAAATGTGATCAGACTCGCTATGGAGAAAGGTGGGGCTATAGCTTAGCCCTCAGCATCCTCATCTGTTTTCCATGGTCACCTGCTGCATTTGATCTGAGTCCTCTCTTTTCTTGGTCTGTATTCAAAGTTCTTGATGCCTCTGCCCTCCCCTAAGGGTGTTTGCTTCCTTTATGGACTTCCCAAAATGCATCTTGAGTCAGATGTGAAGGAGCATGACCTCAGAATGCTCTTGTCAGCCAGCTTTTTTTTTTTTAAATGTTGCTTGCTGTCTGGAAAATTAAAGTGAGAAGGGCTGCCACTCAGCTGGAAGGCCCCTTTCAGGAAATATCTGCTGCAAGATAAGAAAGCCCTGCTTGCCCCGCTCTGTTCTTCGCAGACATTTCCTGAGCAAGTTCTCCGAGCTGGACTGTCAGATGTTGCTCGTTTCCCTGCAGCGTGCAATCTCTGCTGCCTCCGTTCTGTGCCAGAAGCCAACAAGAGGCAGAAACTAGTAACTGAGAGTTTGTTTCATGGCATTAGCTTTGAATACCCCATCGCACTCAAACTGTTGGAATCAGCAACTGGCTAGCAGCTTCGTGCTGTGGAGAGCTTTCTTGCATCTGGTTCAAGGGGAGAAAGTTGGTGCAAGGAGGAGGCAATATGATCTTTGATTTCTTCCAGGTGAAATGTTGACCCTGGTCTACAGCCCTTCAAAGTGAGTCTTTCCATTGCTTTGGATAGGGCTCATTGCACATTAATCTTTAGGTTAGGACAGTCTGCATATGCTGCATATTAGACTTAGGAGTGATTAACAGGTCTAGGAGACCAGGGAGATTTTGGGTTGGAAAAAGTGTTTTTTCTGATTCATGGAGTTTTGGAATCCCACCATACACAGTCCTAATGACACTGAATTAATTTCTCTCCATACAAAACTGCCTGCACAGAGTCATGTCAGTTGGATGTTGATGAAATGCCAAAAACTGGCACCCAATTTGCAATTGGTCACAAAATGCTTAGACGCAGGAATTGAGGTAAATCATATATCTTGACTTCAAAAAAGCCTTCCATATGGTATCCCATGATCACTTGGCAAAACTAGCAAACTGTGTTAAGAAAGCCTTTGATACAGTATCTCATATTCTCATAGATAATTTGAGTTACTGTGACGGAGATGATTACAGTCAGGTGGGTGGCAAATTAGCTTAGGGGTCACACTCAGAGAGTGGTGGTGGACAGGTCGGTATCGACCTGGAAAGATGTGGGCAGTGGAGTCCCACGGGGCTTGGTCCTTGGACCAGTGCTGTTCATTGTCTTCATCAGTGACTTGGATGAGGGCGTGGAAAGCACTCTGTCCAAATTTGCAGATGATACCAAATTATGGGGTAAAGTTAATACACCAGAGGGTAGGGAACGAATCCAGGCGGATCTGGACAGGTTGGAAAAGTGGGTGGAGCAGAATAGGATTCAGTTCAATAAGGACAAATGCAAGGTGCTGCATCTAGGGAGAAGGAATCACCAGCACACTTACAGGCTGGGGAAGGACCTTTTCAGTAGCACGGCAGCAGAAAGGGATCTTGGAGTCACTGTTGACACCAAGATGAACATGAGTCGTCAATGTGATGAAGTGATCAGTAAAGCTAACTGCACTTTATCATGCATAGCAGGTGCACTACAAACAGGTCCAGGGAAGTGATGCTTCCCCTCTATGCGGCCTTGGTCAGGCTGCAGCTGGAGTACTTCATTCAGTTTTGGGCACTGCACTTCAAGACAACCTCGAGAGGGTCCAGAGGGGGGCTACCCCTACAGAGAAGAGCCACGCGCATGATCAGAGGTCAGGAAAACAGACCTTACGATGACAGGCTGAGAGCTATGGGGCTCTTTGGCCTGGAAAAGCGCAGGCTCAGGGGTGATCTGATGGCCACCTATAAGTTTATCAGGGGTGACCACCAGTATCTAGGGAAAAGTTTGTTCACCAGTGCGCCCCAAGGGATGACGAGGTCAAACAGTTACAAAGTACTGCAAGACCGTTTCAGGCTGGATATAAGGAGGAATTTCTTTACTGTCCGAGCCCCAAGGTCTGGAATAGCCTCCTATCCGAGGTGGTTCAAGCACCTACATTGAACACCTTCAAGAGAAATTTGGATGCTTATCTTGCTATGACCCCAGCTGACTTCCTGCCCCTTGGACAGGGGGCTGAACTCAATGATCTTCCAAGGTCCCTTCCAGCCCTAATGTCTATAAAATCTATGAAATTTCACTTACTGAAATGTAAAGGCAATATATAAAAATATATGTATAATGTGTAGACCAGACCCAGAAAATAATACTGCTGTAGTCTAGAAGGTGCCAAATAGATCTCCTCCAGTATAAATTGATGATTGTGGTCCCCATGCTGAGATACTTATAGTAGGATTTTAGAGTGTAAGAATGTCTCATATTTTCATCTCCTTTGTTACTAATATATATGGAAACCTTGACAGTCTTCAAGCATATTTGGCATATGTTAATCATTTCAGACCAAGAGCTCTGAATGTCTGTATTGCCTCTGTAGGCTCAATGGTGGAAAATCTACTTTTCAGTGCCAAGGAGTTGTTAATCTGCATGTTTATTTCAGATACTTCATAGTTTTGGGTTGTTTTTTTGTTTTGGGTTTGGTTTTTTGTTTTTTATTTTTTGCTGAACTGAATTTCCATTTCATAGTTTCATAGTTTTAGGGTCGGAAGGGACCTAATAGATCTTCTAGCCCGCCCCCCCGCCAGGGCGGGAGAACAACAAAAGTTCCAGCTCCTAGCCGCCCTGACTGTGAAGTAGTTTTTTCGGATGTCCAATCTGTACCTCCTCTCCATCAACTTGTGCCCATTATTCCTTGTTATGCCAGCAGGGGCTAGGGGAAACAGCGTCTCCCCCAAACCCTTCTGGTTCCCCCTAGTGAGTTTATAGACGGTCACCAGGTCCCCCCTCAGCCTTCTCTTGTGGAGGCTGAATAGGTTCAAGTCCCGCAGTCTCTCACTGTAGGGTCTGCCCTGTTGTCCCCGGATCATGCGGGTGGCCCTCCTCTGGACCCTCTCCATGTTGTCCACATCCCTCCTGAAATGGGGCGCACAGAACTGGACACAATACTCCAGCTGCGGCCTGACCAGCGTCGCATAGAGGGGGAGGATCACCTCCCTGGCTCTACTCGAGATGCACCTGTGGATGCACGACAAGGTCCGGTTAGCCCTGCCAACCATGACCTCGCATTGTCGGCCCATGTTCATCTTGGAGTCAATAATGACACCAAGATCCCTTTCCGCCTCCGTGCTCTCAAGTAGGGAGCTCCCCATCTTATAAGTGTGCTGCTGGTTCCTACTACCCAAGTGCAGCACCCTGCACTTGTCCGTATTGAAACGCATCCTGTTCCTGTCTGCCCACCCCTGTAACCTATCCAGATCCTTCTGCAATCTCTCTCTCCCTGCTAGCGTGCTCACCTCCCCCCAAATTTTGGTGTCATCAGCGAATTTAAACAGGTTGCTCTCCACCCCAACATCAAGATCGCTGATGAAGACATTGAACAGCGCAGGGCCCAGGACCGAGCCCTGAGGGACTCCACTACCCACCTCCCCCCAAGTCGAATATGATCCATCCACCACCACCCTCTGAGTGCGACCCTTCAGCCAATCTGCAATCCATCTGACCGTGTAGGCATCTATGCCACAGTCGCCTAGTTTATTAATTAGGATGGGGTGAGAGACGGTGTCAAAGGCCTTGCTGAAGTCCAGAAAGACTACATCCACCGCGACACCTGCATCCATGGCCTTTGTGACCTGATCATAAAAGGCAATCAGGTTGGTCTGACATGATCTCCCCCTAATAAATCCATGCTGATTGCCCCTGAGCATCATCTCGGATGCCGGCCCATCACAAATGTGCTCCTTGATGATCTTCTCAAAGAGCTTCCCCAGGATTGAGGTAAGACTGACGGGCCTATAATTGCCCGGGTCCTCCCTTTTCCCTTTTTTGAAGATGGGGACCACATTAGCTACCTTCCAATCGTCTGGCACCTGGCCCAAGCACCACGATCGCTCGTAGAGCCGTGCCAGGGGCCCTGCAATAACCCCAGCCAGCTCCCTCAGCACCCTGGGGTGGAGAGCATCCGGACCCGCTGACTTGAACGCGTCCAGCCCCTCCAGAAGCTCTCTAACCCGGTCCTCCCCAACCTGAGGTCTGAAGGCGATCCCCTCGCGTCCGGCTTCTATCACAGCAGGGAAGTCCCGGTCCCTGCACAAGAAAACGGAGGTGAAGAATTGGTTAAAGAGGTCCGCTTTATCCTCTGACGCAACCACCAGATTGCCCCGCATATCCTGCAGGGGCCCCACATTACCCGGCACCTTCTTCATCCTCCCAATATATTTGAAAAAGGACTTTTTGTTATCCTTAATCCTGGACGCTAATCCGAGCTCTATATCCGCCTTGGCCTTCCTAACAGCCCGCCTGCAGGCCCGAGCAGAGGAGGTATACTCCTCTTTGGAGATTACACCCCCCTTCCACCAGGCGTACGCCGCCTTTTTGGCAAGCAGGCATTCCCGGACACCCTTGGTGAGCCAGGGGGGCTTTTGGACACTCCTGCCCCCCTTGCTTCTTGTCGGGATGGACACCCCTTGGGCCCCGAGTATCGTTTCCTTAAGGAACGACCACTCCTCTTGGACGCTGAGTTCCTCTGCCCTTAAGGACCCCAGTTCCTCTCCCACTAATCTCCTCATCTCACTGAAGTTGGCCCTCCTGAAGTCTAGGGCTACCACCTTGCTGCGGGCCCTTGACACTCTACGCTGGATGGTGAATTCCAGCACGCGATGATCACTATTGCCCAGGTGGTCAAGAACCTGGAGGCCTCTTACCAGGTCATGGCCTGCGGCCAGGACCATTTCCGCTGTCTCTTTCAGAAAAATGCTTAAATATGTCTAGCTAGGGGGAAAAATCTGTTTTCAATTGTGGGCAAAACCCAAGTGTAGTGTGCCAAAAAAATCTTGTCTTATTTTCAATAGCATCTCCAGCATCTATATGACTAGTAATAGTACTCAATACCCATTGGGTCATTTGTCCTCTTGTGACTCCCTGCTGGACCTTACCACCATAGCACTTCATGAGGATTAACTCATGTCTTCCCCTAGAGCTTTAGTTAAGGAGGCACTGATTTTTCCATGGTGGGCAGGTATGTGTATAGGTAAAATGTATGCTATTATCAGCCTGTACCTAAGGAAAGATATTTTTAGGTTTGTGTTTCTACCTTCACCATATAATTGCCTAATAACATTTCAGATGTTAAATCCCCATAAATCCCTATGTTTATAATGTCATCACCATCCTGAGTTTCTAATAAGTTTTTCTCAATGTAATTTTAGTTTCAGGCCTTCTTTAACTGATATTTTTTGACTGAGCAGCCACATTTCTTGGTCTGTCACATGGTTTTATTCATGTAGAAGTCACTTCTGTCCCCTCCCCACCCACCTCTGCTCATATGTTTCTACTATCTGCTTCCACTGTGTTTTTGGTCATGGCATTTGGTGCAGGTTCAACTTTAGAGAATTGTGATGCATTCAGGATACAGCTAGCTGCATGTTGTTTGAGAACTCCCTGTCCAGCCTGGCTTATAACACTGGAGGTTTAAAGGGGAATCATTTATTCTACCCTCATTCTCTTATTTATTTAAAAACTTGGGTGGCAACTGGAAGTGCGTTTTTTCAAACAGTAGTAACCATACTAGTTTCAAGCCTCTCTTTTGGAGCTTGTTGAGGTTGGCGAATTCCCTTAATGTGTCATCCAACTTTTAGTTGAAAGCAACTGTCTGCTCTGGGTCTCAGTTCCCTGGCTTTCTTTATTCCCTTTTTATTGTGGGTTGGTTACCTTGTAATAAATTTGACAAATCTATTTTACAATTTGTTACACCTTTTCCATCAAGAAACTATGGGCTTCTATAGACGTGCAGCGAAGCTGTTCCAACATGCTGTAAATCCAGCGCATCGGAGCACAGAAATTAACATGCTCCAGCAGCCTCCAGATTCATGTGTATCAGCATCCCCACACTGAAAAATGGCAGCGGGGTGCTTTAAACTAAACCTTATTTGATGAGCTTTAGTTCAAAGCACCCTGCTGCCATTTTTCAGTGTGGGGACACTAATTAAAGCATCCCCTCCTGCCTGCTGGAACATATCTATAAATGCCCATGCTTTTGAATCAGGTGTGAAATAATTAAGTAATTGTATTAATAATATATGTTTATTTCTGAATTATTTCCCCTTAACAATAGAAATAATTTAAAGTCTCTGAAAGTTTACAGGATGTTCAGTTAATACCAGTTTTATAACCAAGGCCTTCTTTGTGTGTTTTGTCTTTGTATTTTTATAGCTATTGCCCATTATCTCATGCTCCTTTTTCTTCTTATTCCATTATATGTGCATCCTTTTTCTAATTACTTTCAGTATTTTTAATTCAAGCACTTTGCAGACTGTCATAGCTAGTATCCCTTCTAATTGCAGTTAAGTATTTTCTGTAAATTCTATGTTTTCAACTCAGTAAGGTCAAATCTGAAGAGTATAGCATCTACCTAGTCTCTAGTGGGAATTTGTCCACATCAAACACAAAAAAGCAACCTAAAATACCAATTAACATGATTGCAGGTTTTCCCATCAAAGGAAAAGAAGCTTGATGAGCAGGGGTGTTGGTGGTCATGCTGAGTTTTCTTGCCCAAACTGTGTGGGGAAGTGGCACAAAGCCTGCTTTTACTATAGTTTTAGTACTTTATGTTTCATAATTCAACCCCCGCCCCCTCCACAAAAGGCCTACCACATTCACTTTCTTGAGGAAAAAATGTGGTAATGTAATGTTTCCAAAAAGTTCCAACAAAGGAGTAGAAAATGACATTCCTGCACTCTAAAATCTTATTGCAGGTATTTCAGCATAAGGAACATAATCACCAATCTGAAACTTAAGAACTATTTGGCAACTTGTAGGCCATATAGCTTTTAGGTCTGGCCTTTTAATTAGGTCTTTAATTCTTTAGGTCTGGCCTGCATCTTAAATATATATATAAAAGCTCTCTATCGGTATGAGGCAAGTTTTTATAAATTCATAGATTGTAAGGGGCTAGAAGGGACCTCACAAGATTATCAGGTCCATCACCCCTGCGCTAGGCAGGAAAGACAACTGTAACCATCCAGTCTCCTCTTTAAGATTTCCAGGGTAGGTGATTGGCACCACCTCTGGAGGGAGTTTATTCCACAGTCTGGACACGGTAATTGAAGAAGTTTTTCCTAGTGTTAACCCTGAAACGGTCTTCCAGGAGTTTGTGGCCATTACTCATGGTTTTCCCCAAGGGGGCCCTGGTGAACACTTGTTTGCCAACCCTGTGATGTAGTCCCCTGACAAAGTCCCCTCTCAGTCTTCTCTTTTTTAGGCTAAGGAGACCCAAATCCCTCAGCCTTTCCTCGTATGACTTGCCTTGCAAGTGTCTGATCATACGGGCGACTCTTCTCTGGCCTCTCTCAAGCTTTTCCATGTCTTTGTTGAAGTGCGGTACCCAGAACTGGATGCAGTACTCCAGCTGCAGTTTCACCAATGCTGAGTAAAGGAGGAGAATCACTTCCTTGGTTTTGCTTGAGATGCCTTGGTTGATGCATGCCAGAGTATTGTTTGCCCTGCTGGCTACAGCATCGCACTGACAGCTCATGTTCGTACTATGGGCGAGCGGTGGCAGGGCATGGGGGAAGCGAGTGCCCCTGGATCAGGGCAGACCGGACCAGGACTGCGCCGGGCTCTGCTCTGGGCAGGCGGCGGGGCCTATGGGGGGGCTACCGCCTGCCCATAGCCTCCGCTCCAGTGCCCACCCCACCACCTGCCCTGATCCAGGGGCACACGCCCTCTTCCCCATGCCCTCCTGCCACTTACCCAGCTGGGGCAGGGTGGGCACAGGATGGAGCTGTGACTTGGCCGGGGGGGGGTGGCGCTCCAGCTGCTGCACGTTGCTCATCCAGAGGCAGTGCAGTGGTCCTGTCCTGCGTCCAGCCCACTCCAGCTGGGAGAGCAGCAGAAGGGCATAGCCCTCACTCCCAGCGCAGCCCCAGCCCTGCCTGCCCCACCCTGCACAAATCTGGGGGCACAGCGCCCCCCCTCCCCCACCTCCCGCTCTCCTGGATGAGCAGTGGGAGCTGCTAGATAAGCAACTTGCCTCAGCCCCTTCCTCACTGCAGGGGGCCTTGATCTGCTTCCCCACACCCCTTCCCTTCCACCGCAACAGACTTACCAGCTAAATGCAGCTGTATCTAGCATTGTAAAGGAACCAATCCCCATTTATAACATTGTTCCTATGGGAAAATTAGTTCCAAGTGAAGATGTTTCAACTTAAGATGCGGTTTTCAGGAACCATAGATTCATAGATGTTAGGGTCAGAAGGGACCTCAATAGATCGTCGAGTCCGACCCCCTGCATAGTCAGGAAATAGTGCTGGGTCTAGATGACCCCAGCTAGATGCCTATCTAAGTTGAGTTCTAATAAGCTACAGTACCCAACCTATGTACTTCCTTAAACTACAAAGGACTCTGGCTTTTAGGGCTAGTATTACTTTCCCAATGGGGAGAGAGCTTTTTCCTTATTGCCCTCCGTGTATTTTGGGTCCTAGTAGCTTGTTCTTACCTGGGCTAATGAGCTATGTTAAGTGTTTGTATTTTGGGAATGACTTAATTTTGTTACCAAGAGAGGTTTTGAAGAGGAAGAGCTGCTTCTTTCTTATTAAGGAGTCTGTAGCTGCTTACATACTCCCAGGGTATGGTACATTGGAAGCACTAGACCTGCAGGGAACTTCTTTTCATACAAGCGGAAAGGTAGAATCTCTAAAGCGCATAGGATTGTGTTAGGGGTTTATCCCAGGTTTAATGTCCCAGAAGACCATGGCCTGTTAGGTAAAGGATTAGAAAAGTCTGAACTATATGCCACAGCAAGCAAATATTAGGCACGCGTGGTCCTCTGAAATAGGAGGAAGCAGCAAAGTATGCTCCTCAAAGAAGTGGCCTGGCAGCATGTCTATGCCAGAATGCAGGA
>NW_005842351.1:940281-969278 GCF_000455745.1 Alligator sinensis | reverse complement strand
CCCTCTAGCCAATTTGCCACCCACCGGACTGTGTAGTCATCCAAGTCACAGCCTCTTAACTTGTTCACCAGTATGGGGTGGGATACCATATCGAAGGCCTTCCTGAAGTCTAAGTAAATGACGTCAACCCCTACTCCTGCGTCCAGGTGTTTTGTAACCTGGTCATAAAAAGAGACTAGATTAGTCGGGCATGATCTACCTGCTACGAACCCGTGCTGGTTTCCCCTCAGCATAATTTTTCCTGCCAGGCTCTCGCAAATGTGAGCCTTGATAATTGTTTCAAAGACTTTGCCTAGGATGGAGGTGAGACTGACTGGCCTGAGACTGACTGAACCAGTTGTGTCGTAAGTCTGAGGGCTGCCTGTACTGAGTATATATGCTGCTTTTAGCAGCAGTTCAAAGATAGGCAATGTATTTAATGTGGTTTAATGTATGCAAATGTAAGACGAGGGGCTTTTTTCCCCTCATGTTGATTTGGGGTGTAGAGGGGAACTTCATCTTATATTCAAGAAATGCAGCATTTATGTGATTTACTATGTTGAAAGGTGTCCATTGCTATAAGCCACCTTGAACCTATAAAGTTAATTTGAGTGCAGTTATAAACATACCCAACATAGTTTGTAGTGGTATTGGAAGGATTCAGGACTACATATTTGGCATCTATTGATAAGAAAGTGTTTAGGGAGGCTACAGAGATGGGTGGGTGGCAAAGGATGTCTGGAATTGCTGAGATTTGTTGGCAGACAAGGTTCTTTGGGTAGATATGATATCTTTTATTAGACCAACTGAGTAGTTGGGAAAAAGTTCTTTGCAAGCTTTCAAGCACAATTACCTTTCAGGAATAGAGATTTTCTGCTGTTCTGAGACTCCAAGGAATGAAAGAAGCTAAATGTGTGACAGGATGTCATTGAGAGTGTAATCAGGTGGAAATTAGGAAAACAAAAGGTAGAGCATGAAAGGGAGGGGGAAAAAACAAAGGGAAAAAAAAAGCCAAAGGTAAGTAAGGAAGTCTCTACTGTACTAGTTGTTGGGCAGTGCAGAATGAATTAAGTAGCTGGAAGAGGAAAAAGGAAGGTTGGTTTGGGTAGAGTCTAAAGGGCAGGATTGGTGGGATCTGTGGTCTATTTGTGTTGAAGAGTATGGGATGTTTGGGGAGCTCAAGCTGGCTAAGAAGTGAGCCTGAGAAGTTAATCTGGGGTAACATTTAAGTGGTAGCACCAGGCCTTCATCCTGACGATCCCTTTGTTCACTTCTACCTTTGGATGCTCCCTGTCTGCCGTGAGAAAGGCCATGCTTTGTTCTGTCTTCGTATAACGCCTAGCACAAACAGGTTCTGGTCTGCGAATGGCAGCTCCTAAGATGTGACAAAATAGCAACAAATAATTGTTTGGTCTAACTGCAGACACAATAGAGCTGTGGTGGGTACCTGAGGCAATAAAACTACTACCCGGTCTGCTGTGAGATAAGTCTGCTTGATTGAAGGATGGTGGATTGTACTACCAATCACATAAGTGGTGCCCCTGCATCTGCCAGCCTGGAGGCACTCGATGATATTTAAAACATTACAATTTAACAAAGCATTTCTATATATCTAGTTAAATATTAGGTTTGTAATAATTAGTTTCCTGCCAGAAAATCAGGAAACCTGGATTTTATTGTTGCAAACCAGACTTTCTAGATTTCTAACTTCCAGGCGCATCACATGGATAAAGTATATCTTCAATCTGTAAAATGTCTGCCTTTGAAAGAACTGCACACTTTTTGTATGAAAGGCCCTATATTAGTGCAAAGTGGCAATAGGAGTAGCATGGCCTCATGAAAATAAATATTTACAGTTCTAATGCCTGCATTGGTATCTTTTTTTTCAGGCTGTGGATTCACTTAACATTTTTTTTCCTTTTATATTTTTTTTGCAAGCATTTTATATACTGGAAACACTAAGTTTAATTTGTTTTTATTTGGCTTTTTTTCCCCTGTAAGTTTGGATATGCCAAACAAATAGAAAAATAGGAAGTTTTTAAGGATATGAATGTCACATTGTATATTTATGGTTACTGTCTACTAATGGAGATTGTTTGTGGGGTATTTTAATATAGGGGTGAAAAGTGACTATCCTATACTAACTGGCATATATAAGCTTAAATCCTTTCCATAAATACTTGAATTAAAGGACAGCAGATGTTGAACAGAAGCTGTTGCTGCTTTCTGAACTTTATGGTATACGTTTTCAAAACCCACAGGAAGTGGCTGAGGGGAAAAGTATATTAATTATGTTCAAAAATACATTTTCCAGCTATAGAAAAACCTCCAGAGAAAATACCTTTTGATCTTCAGACATATGAACCCAGCTGTCACACAGTTTGGTGGCAGCAGGCTCCATTGTCGCATGGGGACCAGGTTCAGTCTTTAAGCTCTCTAAGCCAACACATTCTGGGAGTGATCCAGCTTGAGGCCCTTGGAAATAGAATATGTACGTCTCCTCTGGCCAGCATTCAAGGCACTGTAGGCAGTCTAGAGGAAAAACAGTTTTTTAGGTCTTCTCAACATGAGAAAACATTCCTGTAAGATCAAGAAAGAAGGAAGGAGGCAAAATATAATCACTCCCAGAATATCACCTCCTCAAACATTAAATATAATAATATTTTGGAGATGCTTACAAGTACCTTTTGTAAACTGAATGGTCTTCAACTGTTTGGTTGAGCTTGTCTTATTTAGTAATTTTTGCCTGGGTCTTGTAATAGTAATATGTCCGTTTTATGAAATGTTCAATACTATGTAATTCAGAGAGGCTCATCTCCCCCCAGCCACTAGTCTGGTGGTTACGGCACGTGGTTGGGATGTAGTGACTGCCCCACTGAGACCATGGACTTGAGGCTGGGTCTCCTTCATGGGCTTGCCATAACTCCTGATCTATAGCATTAATCTCTGGCCCAACAGTTATTTAATTATTTATACAATGTGGATCAGCTTAAACAAGATACATAGTCAGTCTCTCTCCCCCCTTAATTTATCAAGGACCCATCTAGGACTCCCGCATCCTAGGTGTTTTAACACCTGAATTATTGACTATTCTGCGGGGGGTTGGTTTCTTTCTTACCTACCTTCCCAATTTCTTCTCTGAGAAACTTTCCCAATGAAAGAAATAACTACCACCAACAACAAAAGAATTCATTGAAAAAATTTTAACCAGGTTTTATTTTCTTCATTAGGAACTTTCTTAAGAAATGTTGACCATTTTACTGAAAAAGTATACCCCTTCTAAAAATATGTTGTCTTCTAGCATATAAAAAGAGACAACATCACAAGGGAAGAAGGAATAAATAGCCTCTATAATAGTTTTTTCCTTGTTTAATGTTAAGCTCTTCTCTTACTCCCATTATATCCATACTGCTGCCTGTCTCTGTCTTCACACACACATTTAGTCACCAGTCTCATTTTTTCTCATCGTTTTGTCCATATCAGCCTCTTCTTTGAATCTTTCTGCTGATTTCCCCTGCTCTACTGCATCAACTTTAAACTTCTATCCCATTCAAACCCTGTTTCTTCCCCCACCCTAATAATCTACTCTTTAAGCATCTTCACTCACCAACTTTACTCCCTAAATTATGTCAATTTGATGCCTAATTCAAGCTGCTTTTCTCACAAACATTTCAATTCAAATCACCCACCCCCAGTGGAACGCCCCTTTCAGCTGGTCTGCAACTTTGCAACACCCTTAACGTTGAAATGTCTTCTGAAGACTACCTTATGTGATGATTATTCTGTTTATCCCAGCCTCCTCATTACCTATTTACTTAAGTACATTTTATATTGAAAACTCTGTATTAATAAAGTGTAGCCATTGGCTAATTTGAGTCTTCTTCATTATATAATGTATCCCTTTCCCTACCCCTTTTTCTTTTAGAACAGAAAAAGCTCTTGGGGACAAAGACTCACCTTACATTTGAAAAATGCTTAGCAAGTTGCGGCCCGTATTGGAAAGAATTCATAGCAGTTTCAAAGTTTAGCCAAAAAGGAAGATCAGCAGTATTATAATGTAAAATACTGAAAATAAAACTGGCATGGAGTATATAGTTTTTTCTTCCTTTTCTTGAACTTACTGTGGACCAGTAGCAAATGAGCTGGACTCATAGCGAATATGTAATGAGTGTAAACTTACAGTATACTGTGTCTGGATGATATTTAGACAACATTCTTGAACATAAAAATCACAGTGTTATCTGTCTTTATTATTTGTGTAATTGCAGAAGTGCATGTTTGTGATGCTTTTATAAATTATTCTCCAGTTAGATTCTTCCACATGCCTTGGAATGACCTGAGAGAGTAGTTTACAATAAAAGAGATGTACAAACCTGATAGCATCCTTAATTTCTCTCTCTGTTTTTTTGATGGGCTGAGAGGTACAGAATTTCCCTAGTATGCCTTATGACATGAATCATACCAATCTACTCTACCACCATATATCCACATTCTTGTTTTGTTTTGTTTTATTTTCAGTAAATCTAATTAGTTTCAACCGTTTTTTTTACAGCCCAACTGTACTGCAGTTGACAGAGCAATTGCTAGGCTAGCAGCACACCCACTCTTAAAGACAAAAATTGCTGATATTAAAGGTATGAAATAAACTGCTTAACCCTGTTCAAATGAGCATATAAATGTACTTGTTTGCTTACACATTATCTTGATTAGTTTGCTTTTACTGTAGGTCCAAACATAATATCTACATACAGATACGTGCAATGTTTTCCACCTGTGTTATCAGACCCAATCCAGTTAGCTAAGGTTACATCAGCCCTTTATTCTTTCCTAGCTACTCAGTAGTTTCTAAAACTGTCAATGGCATAGTCACTAGGAGAACTGTAATTATAATTCGTAAAATCCTAAGTTTCTTCTGCATTAACACTACTGTACATATAAGATAAAGAACCAGAGATTTTTCAGAAAACCTGACTTCCCTTACGCTCCTTTGAAAATCCTATCCCATTAATCCCCACTGTTCTCTGAGGAGACTAAGCAAGTTGGGCACCCATGACAGCTGATGCTGTCACCACTCACCCCACTGCCAGCGGGAGGTCTGGGTCTGGCCTGCAAGGCTCTTTCCATTGCACATCCAGCCTGCACAGAGCACTTTGATCCGGATCTGCTCTGAGGGACCAGGCAAGTTTGATGCCCCTGCTGCATAAAATATGGAATAGCATGACTAATGTTAAATTTTAAAAAATGCTGTTGGATCCTAATGACCAACTAACTGTCACAGCTAGCATGAATGCATACCTTTTGAATTTCAATATAGAAGTGCAGGAATGAATGAGGTTAGAGCCTGCACTCTCCCATCCTGCCTGTAGTGCTGATTCCCTTAAAAAGAGTTTGAGGCATGAGGCATGTGGGTTGTTACTGTGGAGAAGATTGTAGTTCCACTGCAGTTTACATTTTTTTTTTAATAAATATCCTTAAAATTAAAAAAAAAATCACAGAGGTAGAAGGAGAACAAAAAGTGAAAGATTTAGAAAAGATGACTATGAGAGAAATAGCTTATGATGAAAATAATCTTATTTAATAAAAGACAGGGTTAGATACCCATTATAATTATATATATGCATATTATTAGTGCTCAGTTTTCATACCCCAAATATCTCCTTACATCAAATTGTAAACTGCACATCTGCTGATAAGCTTATATTTGATTTTAGACTAGGTGTTTCAATAAGCTGGCCTCTTCCCCATTGTGATTTGTTTTCCACATTTCTTATTAATACTGATACTGTACTCTAAACCAAAGGTATCAAACAATTTGGCCCATGGACCTGCTCTGTCTGGCCTCCTGAGCTACCAGTGGGCAAATGAAAGTTGTGGGTGTATGGCTAAGGGGAGTAGCCTGCCACAGAATCTGAGGACCTTGGGCCCTAGTGGACCTGGCAGGTAGTCACAAGGTGAATGAGAGCTGATACAGCCCTAGCAGTTTTGCCCGTTGCCACCACCATGGCCCTGCCTTCTCAGCCACCAGGCCCACCACCACTGCCACATGCCAAAGCCACAGCTGTTGCCACTGTGTCCCCTGTGCTGGAGGTAGAGCTGTTGCTGCAACATGGGGCATGGGCATGTTGTAGGAGCTGGAGCTGCTGCCACTGCCAAAGTCACTTCGTGCCTCAAGCTGGATCTGGCCCACAAAGAGCCCTGTGGTCTGGATCTGGCTGAGGGCAGGAGGTGAGTTTGATGCCTCTATTTAAACCATTTTTAGCCCCTAATGTTACACAATATATAATCAAATACAGACACTGAAAATCCTATTTGTTAAATTATTTACCTTGCAAATTTTCAGTTTTTTTACATTATTTCAATTAATGTTTGTCTTGACATGTGTTGTTATCAAAGAACCTTCTGTTTATTTTTTTGCTTTTTTTTTTCTAGCTGCTGTAAAAGCCTTTAAAGCTGCAAGACAGACAGCAGCCAAAGCTCATTCTTCAGAGGAGTGTAAATCAGAACAACTTAAATTGGTGAAACATTCTAATAGCAATACAGAAGACCAAAATTTTGAATTAGTTCAAAAACAGAAAGAGGGCAGAAACAAAACGAAGGCGAATGTGAAAACAGATACAAACATACAGGGTAAAGAAATCGGTGAGAAAAAGTCCAATCAGGAGACTTTGGACTCTGAGAGAACATGCAATCCAGATGATCTTCCATTCCCAGCTTTGGAAACGCAGGCAGTCGTTCAGGCTGAAACAGAAAAAAGAATTGACAGGCCCAAAAAAAAGAAACTTACAGGTGTGAACAAGGTTATTGCTACTAAAGAGTCAGATAGCGATGTTAGTGATATTGAAGAAAATGACAAACATAAGGAATACTTTGATGACAGCACTGAAGAGAGGTTTTATAACCAGTCGTCAGATTCTGAAGATAACG
Source organism: Alligator sinensis (assembly GCF_000455745.1). NCBI lineage: Eukaryota > Metazoa > Chordata > Crocodylia > Alligatoridae > Alligator > Alligator sinensis. The sequence continues at coordinate 962,375 of NW_005842351.1, read as the reverse complement.
ATAGCAGTGATGATTTCTTTATCGGCAAAGTAAAGCAGAAAAAAAGGAGGAGAGTGGCAGACTCTAACCATTCTTCAGCAAAGAAAATACCCCCAAAAATGTTACTAAAAGCAGAAAAGGACTCGGAATTTGTGACAAGAAAGAATGTGAACACAGAAGTAAACAACCCAAGTGCTAAAGCAAAGAAGCTAGAATCTGTATTTTGCACTTCTTTGTCCAGCTCTCAACAGAAATCCAAAAATATGAGGAGGTAAGCTTCCCTTCTGTGCCCCACCTCACTTCACCTCCCCTCCCATTCTGTTATAGTAATAGAAATGGTTATGACTTTTAATATTGCTCATCAAATATGCAGACTTTCAATTAATCAATCAATCTGTATACGTCTAGTCATAGTATTCTGGCCTTTTTCCATACTTCCTTGACCCTTATGCCCTTTTTTTCAAATTCATCCCTGTTCTAGAAACGGCACTAGTTTGTCAGCACTCATTAAAGTTTTAAATTAATGATCTGGTTTAGATCTTCACAAAGCTGTGTAACTCAGTACAAGTCACCAATAAAAATCACATTTATACAACTTAATTTATACTAAGTTCTTGTAGTCGTTTAATAAATATCTCTGTTACACTTTAAACAGTTTCTGCTATTGTTTAACGATAGTGCTATATAGCAAAGATGTAGCAAGCTCATACGGCACCCATAGCAGTGCAGGAGTTGGGGAGGTACACTGATCACTATTGTGGAGAGGAGGAGAGGGAAGCAAAGTCTTACCTTCCCCAAACTCTGCACACTGAAGGCAACAAATGCATCGAGCTTCCATCTGCTGCTGTCCATTTTGGGGACAAATTATTTTTAGTTTAATCTTTTTTTTTTCCATGTTCCTTACACTTTTATTTTATTTTCAGAAATGTAAAGGAACAGCTTCCCAAAAACAGAAGAACAGGTATGTATTGGTAATATCATAGAAACCAAGAATAAAATTTTAAAAATCCTTTTGAGGTAGACTTAGAGTATCATAAAAAGAGCAGGGCTGTCATCTAGTCCAACCCCCTGCCTGAGGCAGGATCGTCCCTATCCAAACTGTCCTATACAATCTATAATCTACACTCTACATAAGACTGCCATCAACCCTGACACAACACAGACATAACACCCCAGCCTGCAACAGGTAAAGCAGGGTAACCATGGAAGCCCCATTAGGCTGGTTTTGCTTTTTGTTTATCAGTGCAGTGTCTTCTGTTCAAAGATGTTTTTGCCTAAACGATCAAACGTCAAATGATTGCACTTTAACTCAGAAGCACATATTCTTGTAGATATACATAATGTGTGCTATTAACTCATAATGGTCTGGAAAACAATATTTTTCTATGCAGGAGCCATATAGTCCTGCACTCTACCTTCCTCTGTGTTGAGTAGTTTACTGCATGAGTCTACTTCAGTAAGACTGCTCAGGGTAAAAGTTACTGTCTCAGACTATGGACAGGTGTTACATTTGTGCTGGGGAAAAGGTCTGTTTCCAACACAAGCCAAGGGGAAGGGAAGGAGAATGCTAGCGCTCTGGCCCAAGCTGTGGTGAGCTGTCGGAGCCCTGCAGAGACCACGCTGCTAGGCACCTGAACATTGCTGAGATAGGTCAAGCACAAACTCCTACTCTTTGAAGAGTACTGGAACCCCCAGTGACCATTAATCTTAACCATTGGTTCATTCCAGTGGAAGAACAGAAGGGTTGATTTATTGATTTATTTATTTAGTCATTTCAGTATTTTAACATGATTGTGGTTTTGGTAATTTTTGCTTTATGTTTCTTTTTCTACACCAAATTAGGTTTTTAGTTTCATATTGGAAAATGATATTTGGAAAGTGCTGTTTAATCCCTCACTGGTGAAATCAACAGTAAACACAGATTGTTGTGAGCCTTTAGTTCCCATGTGGTAATTAAATTCCACACAGGTTCTACACTTAGACCCCAGTGCTGTTTGGCAGCAGCAAATCATCTTGAGCATATTTGCTGTTCACAAAGTGATCATTTGCTGACTTGTAAGAATCTGGAGAACGCCTGACTTTAAAGCCATTGAGCCGTGAATAAAAGTGCATTCATGTGTTTCTTGTGCATGTGGTACACATGGCTCGTAAGGAATAGATCAGAGATTGTTTCAAACTTTGTATTGATACAATGGTTTCTATTAAATACCTACCATTATCTTCTGCCACTTTTAGCATGTGATTTTTCATGGTTTTATGAATGTTCATCAGATAATTGCATTTAATGTTTTGTATTGTACTTTATGCACAGCTTTTCCGAAAATGGAACCAGAGTTCAGGAAACACCAGCTTGCTAAAGCTGCAGGTATAAAGCATGAAAATAAGAAAGAGCATTTGCAGCAACCTCTTCATCCTTCATGGGAGGCAAGCAAGAAACGTCAGCAACAGGTGTCTCAAATTACAGCATTCCAGGGGAAAAAGATTAAATTTGATGATGACTGAACTTTTTTCATGTGAATTCAGATTTTTAAAGATCATTCTGAAGATTCAGATTTTAAAGAAGATAAAGTTCACAACTGACGATATTTACACATGAAGTAGCTGTGTATTTGGACTGGAGAGTACTTCTTATTTTTGGTTAAAATAATACATACAATGTTGTTTAAAAGCTGAACAGTCTACAGTGCTTGAGAACTACAAAAGTCTCTTTTTTCAAAATAATATTTACAATTTTTTCCTATATTATTTTCATTATATTGTCCTGATCTTGTGAAATGTGATGTAAATTTAAAAAACCTTTTTGGCATAAAATACCTATCCCAGATTCACTCATTTCATGTGCTTTATGAATAGACTGATTGGAAGTTCACATGGTATGGCTTTAAGGGTTGCCACCTGTGAAATGCTGATGAAAGTGAGCAAGTGGATCTATGGATGGAGTTTGTATCCTGTAGCGTGACAGGTTTTCTTTGTTTTCTACATTGGTATTTTTGTTATGTAAAGTTAGTTCAAGATTGCTATTTAAGGACCTCAATATGAGACACTATGGGAAAAACAAGTGTGTTTTATCTATGAAAAGACGTTGTTAATATTCCTTAATATGAACTGTATTAGAAATTGTGTAAAAAAAGTATACACTTACTTCATCTGGGAGAAGTTCAGAAGTCTATTACCTGAATAAGTTTGAATAAGGTTGATAAATTTATAAATGTGTCAAGGAAGAAATGCCAGGTAGTTTTCATGGAATAACAAATTCTAGGTAGGAATAAAGATTTAACCTTTTAAAAAAACAATGCCCATCTCTGATTAAATTAGTAGCTTGGATAACTGGCATAGTCATGTGTATTCTTTTCTGAAGGAACTCTTCAATGTTCCTCATTTTACATCATTTACACTTAGTTGCACAATTAGGTTTCATCCAACCAAATTCCTAAATATTAAAATTAGAAATGAGAGTGTAAAGAAAAATGTGCCTTCCAATCCATTTTTCTGATTTGTTCCTCCAAAGAGTTTCTTGTTCTTTCAGTCCTCTTAAATCAGTGGTCTCTAACTTTTTTATGGTGAAGATCACTTTTTGACACCTGAGATCTACGCTCTCCCCCCCCCAATGCCCCGGTCCTCCCCCACACCGGACAAGCCACCGGGGCTCATCCAGCCCTCCCAGGCAGCAGGAGATGTGTCTCAGTCCATCCACATGTGTCCTGGCACTCCTGATCGTGGAGCCTCTGACAGACTGACACACTGTCAGAGGCTCCACAATCGGCCAGTTGATCTCAATCAACTGGTTGGTGACCACTGTCTTAAATGGTAGAAAGGATGTTGAATGGAGATAGCTGTTTGGAAGCTCATAGAATTGAGGGGAAATAAAATTCATTTGAATGTTTTTCCCCATAGTTGGTTTTTTTTTCAAATTAGTTGTTTGAAAAAGATCTATAAATTTTACTGTAATTTCTTACACATTATAGTTTAACTGACTGTGCTACTCTCCTTCACAAACTTTGAATGAATTCCCAGAGCTTGTATTACAGCACTAGGGTTAAGATGTTGGAATTTGCAGGTCATATAACATACTGGTATTTAGGTCCAAATGAAGTTTTCTCTTTCTGAATGGGTGAGAATATTGGATTGTGTGTGTTCCAGGATGTTTTTTCTTCTCACTGCATTGGTTGAAACAGTCTCTTTGTGTGGTACATAAGGAAAGTTTATACCTGTTCTGAAGAATTCAAGCCACCCTTCTAGCATTAGCATCAAAGTAATCTTGCTGTATGTAAGCAGCCATTGGCTGTACTTAGGAACTAGGTTTGTTGTATTTTTGACCATGTGTTTTTCTTCAGGGAAAATCATGTTCTGAAGGGGGAAAAAATCCCCATCCTTTACATCATATAGCCAGGGCACACTTTATGTATTTTCTAGACAAGAATCCTTTTTTAAGGATTAGTTCTAGTTCAAACAATTTGATGTGCATTTTTTTCTGGTTTCAATAAAACACAGGAAATGCTTTCTCTCCTTTTGTTAGCTGTTATCACTTATAAAATGCTTCTTCACAGACTGCTAATATTTTCTGGGCAACTGCAAGTTTCCCAATTTTGACTCTCGTTATTGAGCAAATGATTGAAAGAAAAGCTGTAAATTTGAAATGTTAAGCAAATGTAGTGTCTACAATACATAGTTAGAAGCTGATTAAAGGTAAGAATTTTTGATCCTAAAGCATGTTTTTGTGTGTTTTTACATGTCCCTCAGGTGCCAGTTCTTCTTGGCAGATAAGGATTCAGAAAGAGACTTTCTAAAAGCTATAGTCTCTAACCATAAGGATATTCCTGAAGTCTCTTGATACATCAGAGCATCTTTCTTTTTAGTGTGCGGGCCGGGAGCGACCCGAGCCCTTTTCGCGCTGCACGCGGGCTGTGACCAGCAGCCCGGGCACGCCGGGGCGGAGAGGGAAGGCCTTCGAGCTGGAATTAGGCACGGACACGTATCGGTAGTTTTAAAGATTGTTTACTTACACCGAGATGGCAGTGGTGTAGGCTGGAAAGCTTGATTAAGTTGCAGTTACAGACAAACAACACAGACGGTCTCGTGGAGGTTGCTAGGCTCCACGGTGCAGAGCTCCGGATGCTCTGGGTGAACGAGCCACCAAAATAGGAATCGTAAATATGTCTTATAAAAGTTGCGTTCGAAGACGGGAAGAGGTGGGCGATGGATCAGGCCGCCACGCTCCTCTGGATCTCACACAGGGTTTCTATTACCCTGCCGTGTACCCTGAGTCCCCACGAGATGGATGTGTAGTCCTCTTCGGCTTGGGCAGAAACCGCTCAAGCCTCTTATACGGCTAACAAGCCAATCGTTAGCCGCCACGTGTGAATAATTTAGCACTAACCAATCACGGGGAACAAATTTGCATACCGGTGGCGGGAACTCTTTTGCACCGTGCATTCCTCTTGCAACATGAGCAATGCACTCTGCAAAAGAAGCTGCAGAAAAGGCGGGAAACTGGTTCCTGCACCGGGGTTTCCTCTGCTACAGGAAACTCTCCCGTGCAATGCTCTGCAACTTGACGGGGATAATTCTGGTGCCGAAGCGCGCGCACACAATCATGCCTTTTGGGTCATGACATTTAGTAAAAAGGCTTTTTAATTTTTCACAGGTAGATCCTGATCACAGACATCAATATTATTCCACATTTCAGTATTCATTGATTACAGTTTGCATCTACATAAATGAGAAGTGAGAGGTGTTTTTTACTGCCTTCCATGCATATTATGCATTATTACCATTTAGGTGAGGACTCTAAGCACCACTTACGTCACTATTGTGGTAGTTGCTGAATTGAATGTGTAGTAATGGTTGAGATTTGATTTGTTACAGGCTTGTAATTTCTGAAATTTCTCATAATATGGATCACTTAGCAAAACATATACATCTTTATGTAAGTCTACAGTGAAGTTATGTAATTGTTTGAATATTTGTTTTTAATAATGATCTTCTACTGAAAAGGAATTTCCTTCTTTGACTATTTATTGTTAACTCCTAACAAGCTTTAGCTAACTTGTCAGTACAAAACAACATCATTTTTAGTAAAGTTAGAGAAGTGATGCTCTCAGTTTCAATCCATGTTATCAGAAACTTATTAGATTGCACTTCAGGCACGTATCAATAGCTTAAAATGGAAATATTTTAAGAGAAATTGAAGTACTTGAAGAAAACTGATAGAAAAATGATGACATTACATTTTCAAGTTACTTTATAAGAAAACAAATTACTAATACTGCTATCCCTAAAGATTTAAAAGTAGACACACATACATGTTAAATTATATGTAGGGAATTTAGATAGTTACTGAGATTAGGCCCAGAACCAACATGTATTTCAGTGACTTCATTGGGTTTTGGAATCAGGCTGATTGGTTCCAAGTTTAGATCTGTCATTATCTCATTCTTTGATGTCAGGCATATTGTGTAACCTTAAGCTGTAAATCTTATGTTCTAAGAGGTCCAGAATGTAAGCAGTTACTGAAATATGTGCGAAACTCTTTGCTCTTCAAAGTGTCTCAAGTATATTTTCTGCTGTTGTCTATACTAGATACCTTAAGGTGCATGGATTGTTAGGCACGGGATTGTATTTCAGGTCAAGAAGCCATGCTTGTATTGGGATACAGTTAAGTTGTATTTCCTAATGATCTTCTGTATCTTGTCGTGGAATTGCAATTCTGTTGTGGTTTCTAGGTTCCCGCAAAAACTCTGCTTCTGCTACTTTGGTAAGATAACTTTGTGTCCCTAGTAAAGTGTGTTGACTTAGCTGTACCACAGACCAATCCACTGTTCTTGTATTGTTAGGCATTACATTAATATACTTACTTCCATGTTTTGTTTGTGTGGCAATTTTGTTACAAGTTCTGCTTTCTTGTTTTTTATTTCTATTAAATTCACGAGAGAGTTTTTACTGTGAAATTTATCCAGAATGACAAAACACTGCCCTGTAAGCTATATTATTAGTATGTGGGTTCAAATGGTATCTGGCTCGAAGTATCAGAGCATCATTGTTTGCTGTTGTGTCTTATTCACTGGTATTTCCTTTGACACTCTACAGAGATACATTACTTATTTCTCTAGCACCTAATGGCTGGCAGGCATTTTAAAGACCGATTAGACCACAAAAAATTTAATCAAAACCTTTATGGAAGTATGTTACATAATCAGAACTGGAACTGTGCAGTTCTGTACCCTGGGCATTGACAACATAGAGGGCAGCAGCTGCAGCTGGACTACTGATTGTGGTGCAGCTGCTGGGAGTGCAGTGGCTGCAATTGTTGCACACCCTCTTTCCCATTAGTTGGTGTATGTAATGCCCTGAAGGTCACTAGATTTTGACACACTTGAAAAAGGTACAAATTCCAGAGTTGAAGCCCTTCATTTTCATTGTGCTTTTGCCTCTGAACAAGGGGTGTTTTAAACTTAGATTCTGAGCTGGCACTTGCAGAGGACTCTTGTTAATGCTTTGCTTAAAACAAAAGTAAAACTGCAACCCCCCCCCCAGTTCTCATTGCCCTCTGTGGACATTTTAAAAACATTCCTGCCACAGATGAACTAAGACTTAGGGACATAACAAGCTTCCATAAAGAGCATTTTTTCTTTTTAATTTGCAGCAGACAGCTGTTATTTTCAGTGGGGAAGATACCAAGAACAACTAAAAGAACTTTGCCTCAACCCTCCTAATTATATGAGGTAAACATTGCACTATAGCATGGCTATTCTTGGTAGTTTTCAAGCATGTGGCACTTAACATCACTGGCAAAGAAGCTATACTGCTCCCTTCCTGGTGAGAGAGGATTTTGTGTTTCAGTGAATAGATCTCCCCTGTCCCTTACCACTGTTCTTGTGAAAGCATGAGCCACCTCAACACACTATTTAGCATAAACCCAAGAGAATAATTTATGGGAATCCCGTGTTCAAAATACTCAAGACACTTCATTAATCATAGCTGCCATGACATGGTACAGGGCTGTCTCAGATAACTGTATCCCAAACCATTCAACATCTATATTTCACGGATCTAGATCAACATCTAGATTACACAGGTGTTATATATTTGTGCTGAATTTCAGTGTATATATAATAAGTAGAACTGGTAGCATCACCAGCATGTAAGGCTGCCAGACAATTCCCAATAGACACCTTGTTTTCAGCTGCTTCTAATTTTGCCAGGCTCTAAATGCTTTCATTTTGACCCATATAAAACCTATCCAATTACCCCTGAAGTTGGTAACAAAGACTCCAGCTGACATTGGTGAAAGATGGATGAGGCCCATGTTGCAAAGCATACTAGCCAAACACTCTTAACACTTGAAACATTTTATTCAAGTAATTTTCACATAAACTTGCAACCATAATACAGGCATGTAACAAGAGAATATAAAAGTGCAACAAGAATATAAAGCTAGTGTCTGAATATTATAAATAAGAGCTCTTCAAATAAAGATACAAAGATTTTAAAACTAAGACTCTTGGGGGGAAAAGGAGTGAAGGAAATACTGAAAATCCCTTCAAAAGCTGCAAAAACAAGTGGCATTTCATTGAATTTGTAGCATTTAGTTGCAAAAAAAAAATACCAATAGAATACTCCTTGCTTTTAATTCAAGTTAAAATATTTCAGCACCTTTTTTAAAAGTATCTGTAGGATGTGAAAATACCATAATTAGCACATTAATATGAGGCACAGGATAGACCACCTTGAATGTCATGAATGAAATTCACCCTGCTGGTATGAACCCTTACAACTTAAAAAATGTAGACATATAAAAGGACTAGAAAAAAAAATGTTGATGTTCACGACATTCAATACTACACAGTAACTTTTGGTGCAAACAGAAAATGACTAATTTTAATAGCATAAAAACATCATCTACATGATATGTTGGTTCAAATGATGACCAATCTGTCATTTTAGTAATATTTTTATAGAAAAATGCAAATATTATCAAACTTGTATCTCAAGACTTAAAAAATATAGAAAAGGCCTCTTACAATGAGTCTGGCGTATGGAATGTTCTTTGTGTGCAACATTTATATAAAGATCTGAAATGTGGGAGGTAATTGCTTCACGCACGTTCTAACGTTTTAGGTTTTCAAAGGAAATTCAAAACTGAACAAAAGAGTATTTCTGTACTTCTGAAATATCACAAAAGATGGGTCTGATCTTGCTCCCATTAAGGCCAATGGCAAAGCTCCCTTCAAAGGGAACAGTAACAGCCCAATGCCTAGTAAAAATGATTGCACAATATACTTTGTTTTATAAAATAAACTCTTTTATCAAAACACATTTTTTAAAATGTCAACAAAAATACAAGTATTCTCTTTAAATATATTCCAGCATGAAAAAGTAGTTTAGGGTATCTGGGTCAAACCTAGAGAGCCAAGATATTGAGAATGATGACTGGCACTCTCGTTTAGAAATGTTAGCTCATATGCTAGGTAAATCAACTGTTTGTCTATAATGCCTCCTGCATTATAACTCAGCAGGATAAATAAAGACACTATTTTCCAATTTTTAATCCCTATTCTTTATTCAAGGAAGACTATGATCTTGAACAGATTTTTTGTCCTTTCTTCTCCCTTTGTTTATAACAGTGGTTTTCAACCTTTTTTAGACTCAAGGCACCCGTTAAAAAATGCCAGGTCTTAGTTTTCACTTCTTTCTTCACTACAGAAAAATAATAGAGCAATTCTTCTGTTGCAGGAAAATACAACAGGTCAGAGTGTTGATGCTATGGATTTCTGTTTGAAATCTCTGGTTTCTCTTGTGAATTGTGTAGGTGGTTGCACACCTACCAGTACTAATATCGCACTATACCCTTAAAAGGATCTCATGGCACCTTAGAGTGCCATGGCATCTGGGTTGAGAATCACTGGCTTAAAACAAAAGTGCATAGTTTTTAAAGTTTTACAGTATTTGACCAAAGAAAAGAGCTACCACTGACTATCTGTTGAATACACTTTACCTTTTACTCAGTCACTGAGTCCTAACAATCAGAGCAAATAATACTTATGAGATTTTTAAATCAGTGGACCATTTTGCAGCCCAAACATCTGCACTACCAGCCAGAATGTGTCCTACAGAAAAGCTGAAAGTACTCAACAGGTCCTTTATTTATACTTCCATCATTACTGAGGTATTAATTGGGAGGTAATAGAATTTATTTTCCTATGGCTGAGTATGGAGTGTGTCCCTCTAATCCTGAAGATGCTCTAAAAGCCACAGGAAAATACAGGTTTCAGCACATCTAGACAGAGTTAAACTCCTCCAAATGACTCACTTAAAACACAATGCCTCAGAGTACCTTCAGCACCTCAGGTGCCAATAAATAGATGATCTCAGATGTGCTGTTCACCAAAAATTACTTTGAAGAGATACAGCTGTTCAGAATAATGCCAGTTTAATTTAGTTACCTGCTGCTTGCTCCACACAGGTGTGTCTATGGGGAGCCTCACTGACTTTTAGTGCAGCTCCACATGTATAAGCTGCAGGATCAAACCAACTAACTAGATTTGAAAATGTGGCCTAAATCACTTTAGGGGAAGAAGATATCAATGCAGCTATATCTCTTTACAGGTATTTCTATTTGGGAAAAAATATCACTCTTAAAACATTTTTCTGGGGCTCATACCTTGAAAACCAAACTTCAGATATGTTTGCAGTGAGTTATAATACAGAGAAATAGGATATTGTATTGAAAAATAAAGGCACACATTAACTCATGATATGCATATAGTAAAAGTACCAAGCATCTAATGTTCAAACTTTTCTGTTAGAGTTAGATGCATACATTGGCAATTAGTATAAATTAAGTGTTTGATCAGTGAAATGAAGCATGTGGAAAACTTTGGAGCCTGATGACATAAATTGTACTCATTCTGTACTCAATTATCAAACTGAGCATGTGATCTTCAAAGGCTGTACCCTCTGAGTTGATGGTCCTTTAGTCCTCACTGTCCACTTAGGTACGTACTGATGTTATAATTGTTCTGTTATTATGCCATAACCTGATCAGGATTTGTGCAGAAGCTTTTAATAATCTTAAAAACAAGAAACTGAAGTATGTACTGAAAAGAAACAGGTGTGGTCCCTAGCCCTTAAGGTTATCCTGACATCTCATACATTTTACAAATTAAATTTCTATGGTTCTTTTGCATGGAATTTTCCCAAATACTGATTAAAATGTTCCTGTTAATTTTAAGAGAACACTTCCTATTTCTCAAGCTATTCAATGCTTTCTTATTTTAATCAACAGTATATTTTATTACTACTCTGAAAGTCTTTGAGCATTGGCTGTTACGTTAGGTGTTGGCAGTTGCTGGTTGAGCACAATCAAATCAGGGTCACTCTTTCAAGAGCAAACCATGTAAATTGTACCATCAGTACTGAAAAACTGCCCGGGCTCTTTTATAAGAACTTATTTCACAGTCTAAAAAAAATCACAGCTATTTTAGCTTACAGCATGGTCCATTACATAAGCAAATTGTGTCTCTATTTTGGGAACCATCACTAGTAAGCAGCATAGACTATCTTCTTAATTTGGGACAAAGTTACTCACTTTAAAAAGTTTAATGATGAGCTCCTGAACAACCTAACTAAAGCATTTTGCATATGTCAACTATCAGTCCATGAATATTGCATAATATTTTAATCCTTGAATAATACAAATGTGCAATTAACAATCAAGTACAGTACGTAATGTAAAATAACGTTAATGGGAATACAAGTAGAAGGCTTTTCTCATAAAGAAAATCCTGATAAACCTTTGATCGACTTTTATTTGTGGTGCCACCTGAGTTGACTGCCACTGTCAGTTTTTTCAATTGGTTAACCTGTTCAGTTTACCTTTGTTTTCACAGATTATGATGACATCAGGGACTGTCCAATGTCTCTTTCAGTAGCCTAACTTCTGATGGACAGAAATGCATTCTAATCCACATTACCCACACTGAATTCATGGTAGATCTTTTTAGGAGTTTACTTTAAAAATCTCTGTTCCTACAGAAAGGTGGCTCAGTTCTCCAGTTCTATTCTAAAAGATAAAATAGGCCCCCACATATTCTTTAATTTAAGAAAATGGTTTGCCTATTAATATATTAAAAATGTAAACAAGTGTCATATGCAGGGGGTAACTAATGCATATATAAACATTGCCGTGCATTGATATCCCTTTTAAACTGAACATACTTCTCATTTGCATTAAATGAATCCAAATCAATCTTACTGTAATGGCAGGAGCACCGTTCCCAAGTTGGTCTTTGTTTTGGCATTCATTGGGCTAGCTAACATTAGTTCTTTCTACTGCTACCCCTTAATGTTTTCAGTTCATTCACAGGCAATGTATTGATCAAATCCTGCTGTTATCTGCACTCTGATTTCCAGTAGAGTTAACGAAACAGTTATGTTTCTGTGAATGACTTGATTTCCTGTAAAATTTGAAAATCTGTGCATGAATCACCATTTCCACACATTTCAATCATTTTTTTAAAAAGCAATGCCAATTTGAATGCCTAAAATCCAGTTTCAAGTGTTGTTATGAAGCAGCCATTATGCTTCAAAATCACATAAGGTAAGGGTATGTATGTATGTGTACTCTGAATTTGTTTTTATGAAGTGTTTACATCCTATTGAATTTATATAACATTTCAAATCAAAACACTGGCATTGACTCATCCATTTTCTTGCATCTTAGTATCTATTAAAAAAAGGAAAAAGAAACAGTTGTTAAGAACCACAGCATATTAAACAAACTCATTTGCTTAATACCAAATTAGTATTTAATCAAATAAATCTAGGTATGTTAAATCCAGTTTATGCATCAACCTGAACATAGCAGTACAAAAGGGATGAAAGAACCTTTTCTCCTTTCTGTCTTCATGAATGCAGCTATTTTGTTAAACTTTGGGAGCTGAAAAGGGGAGGGTGCAAAGCAAAATAACTTTGTATAAATAACTCTTCCTGACACTGAGTTTAAGTGAAAAAACACTGTATTACTGGGCATGCTAATTAATCTACTGTAGGAGACGCTGTGAAAGCTTCCTTTCACAGGTCTACCAAAAAATCATCACTTGACCTGCAGTTGTCAGTTGTCCTATTGTTCTGCTTCTCAGTCTTCCACAAATGCAGGTGGTAAGAACAAATAAAGGACTAAGCCAATTATGTTTAACTTGGTGCTTTTATGACATGAGTGTGATATAAGCCTAGAATCTCACATGGGTGAAAATATGTGCATCGTTTTTAGCCCAGTTTTATAAGTGATCTCACAATACAAAGTACTTTTTAGTTCATTTCTGCTTTAATTGACTACAAAGTGCAAGCATCCAAAGAGCTAACAAAAACAAGCAAACAGAGTATTCCCGGAAAAAGTATGCTGGATAGATTTTCTGTGGCGGCAACATAATACATAAGGAGGTGTTTTTACTGTCTTAAGCAGATAGCTAAAAGTCTTTTAAGAGGTTTGGGTGATTCTGTGTATAGGAATCAGATGAACAGCTGGAGGTTTGTATGTGTATGGAAATTCAGGGAGTGGTTAGTCAGTGTAGTATTGGGAACCCAGTTATAATAGTACTAATCTAAAAATCCCTATAAATTGTGTCAAAGATTTCAAAAGCAACATCTTGTCACAAGAATTTTAGAGGGTGTCCTTGCACAAAAAGAGGGACAGATCTTGATAAATGTTTATAGTGTCCTAATTGTTAACCTTCATTTTATGAGTTTATGGTAGTTGCAAACAAGAATGTACTTACGGAGAAATTGTGCAACCAGAAGCATATGCATGATGGCCTGTATATCGGATATCGCATCGTACTACATTGTTGGAGTAATCGGACTCTGGTACCAAATAGCTAGGGTTTACACTAACCTGTGAGGAAGGAAAAATAGTGTTTACTTCAGGGCTTAATTTGATAATGTAGCTTGCTAGCTTAATAGGAATCTCAATTGTTTTTTTAAAGATAGCTTCAAAATTATAACCTCCCTGACATCTGACTCCCCAGGTACCTCTCCACTATTCATCCCCCTTCTTTCCCCCCCCACACACAGCCTGTCTCACACCCCCAGACACCTCAATTTACATCTTCACTGACTGCCTATCTTGTATGCATACCAGCCCAACCTCTGGCTTCTTTACTTTTCATTCCATCCAGGAAGAGCACACACCAACTGCAGAGACTTCCTCAGCCTAAGGGTTTTGAAACCCAAAAGCTTACTTAAAAATTTTTTCCAACTATTTAAGTTGGTCTAATAAAAGATATCAGATTCACCCGAAGAACCTTGTATACCTTCAAAATGTAATTTCCAGGTTTTACATCTGTAATATCAATCCATTGGCAATCTATATCAGCATTGTAGGTATCATAGCAGCCAGGGCTCAGTCCCTAAAATGTGGATAGATGGAAACAAGTGAGTCTAAGGAACAATACTTTCAGGTATTAGCAGCATTAAGACAGTGGGGAGCAAGAGGGAGTTAATACCATCATGCTTCCTTAAGGCACATCACTGAGAAACAGAATTGCACGTCAGTGAATGAGTTTAATAGCTGACTTTGAATTTAAATAATACCTAGCTTTGAAACATCACAAACGTTGATTACTTTGTTTCTATTGTCAAAAACTTATCAGAACATACATTCACAAAAGTGTTTAAAATACAATTTTAAGGAAAAAAGAAAAGCTTCAAATAAAAATTCTGAAATACATCTTATACTTTATTCACTTCCATGATTATTTTTGAAAATGTGTATTTGATAATTTACACAAAATATTTAAGCATTACTTGTAGTAAGCAATCCTACTTACTTATACATATTACTAACTGTATTGCTTGGTGTTGTTTATTTACAATCTTTTCAGACAAAATAAGGCTTAACCAGGTTTGTAAACCTCAAATTACATTCCTAAAATGAAACTGATTTGATTGCCAGTGGCAGAGCCTTTGACTCCTCTTAAGCTACGTGCTTCCTTTGACATCAAGATTAGTCTGCAGCCATTCATAAAAGTGAAGTACTTTCTTGTAATAGAAAAGTCATGGAGTTAAAGAGGTATTTTGATATTTACTCTTATTAGGAAAATGGCCTAATAATATAATATTGTTCAAATAAGTAAAGGTTTTGAAATTTCAGAAGTGATCACAACAATTTTGAGGAAATCCAAAATGGCAGTAGAACTGTTTCCAAATTGATCTACACAAAAAAAAAACAACCACTCCATTGTTAGGAACAGAAGAGGAATGGCCAAACTGAGAGCTTACCACATTTTAGATCTTCAACAGTAACTAATATAGGCTGTTTTAGAGAAAGGTGTCCTTCTAGAGAAGTGTTGAACTTGTAAGACAAAGCTATGGAGGAACTCCCTCCTAACTCCAGTGGTATTCAACTTGTCCCACTCCCTGTGCCAAGTTTGAGGCTGGAGCAAAGTTTTACAGTCCAATTACAAACTCCTGAAAATATGGGTTTCCAATGGAAATGCTGACACAGCCTTGACTAGTGACATAAATACTCCAGCTGTAAAGTATATTCATTGCTTAGTTCAATGATGTTGTCTGCACAAGATAAAAAGATATTTTTAAACCCTCTTCAAAGCTTTAACATATGTAGATCATGCATTAAATGTAGAGTTTAAATGTGGACACATCAACCAATGCAGCATAGCTGGTATTTCCCAATGATAAAATTACTACCTCATCTCTTATTTTTTCTGTTTTTTTTAAAAAGGGACATATTTTACTGGCTATGTTCACACAGCTCCCAATTTCTTGAATGGCTGTAATACATGTGAACAGAGCAAAATGCTATGCTGTCAAGGACTCCTCCAAGTCCTTTTGATAGTAATGGAAGTGGAGGCACTCAGCATTTTATTTTACAACAACAAGATCGGAGAGAATTAGCCATTGGTTGCAGCCAAACAGCACACTACAAATTTAGTGGAAATATTTGGAACTTAACCCACCTCTTCATTGTCCCCAGTCCTGGGATACCCCTGTAAGCTGACAATGCAGTACTCTAGATGTAAATTGTATTAGCTTGGTGTCTGTTTTGATGTGAACTACCTGCCAGTGAGCTTGGGTTGCAAGAAAGACTCAGGACTCTCCAGTCCTAGCAACTAGAATTCCCTTCATGGCCAATGAGGAAGGACAGTACAACTTCTGCCACCCTAGCCTTATACCACTAGAATATCCCCTACGTTGGGCCGATTCTCTCAGATCGGGTCAAGGTACCTTAGAATTGGAGCATATATTGATAAATATAAATCTCAAGGAAGACAATTTTCAAGAAAAAAATGTTTGTTCACTTACCTGTGTATGTGCTGTACACGCATATCGTCTATAATATCCATAATCACAGGAGGTATCTTCAAGACAAAAACTTGCTTTGTGTCCTTCTGCAACTTTTCTATACGAGTTGGCATCCAGCAAGTCATAATGGCTGAATTCATCCATGCTGTGGTAATGTCTATTAAATCATAGGTATATTAGTAATTTCAGATGTAGCCAATACATCATTTACTCATCTTGGCATTAATCATATGTTCTCTACTTAATCCACATACTAAGAGAGCTCACCAAGTTCTTTTTGTTACTTACAAATTGTGGGTTAGTATATTTCCTCTGTAGGCCTGTCTTTCAAGTTTTTACTGTTTATTATTATTCCAGTTTTCATTCATTGTAAAGAAAAAACAAAAACAAAACTTGTATTCAAGTTGGTAAAGAAGAGGCTGTACAATTCATTTGGTTTTCCAAAATGTCCTGTTTCATCTCTTACAAAAATAGCAAATACGAAATTCTTCACATTTGACTGGTACATGTTATAAGTCTTTGCCTTCAGGCATAGTTTGGCTGGAAATGATTACCTGACATGCTATGAATTCCAAAAAAGTTTGCTATTTCTGAAAGTTACTGAAGTGTTAGGGTTATTTTTTTTTCTATTTCTGGGATTCCTCGTGTGATATTTTATAAGTTTATCAGCAAACTATCCACTCTAAATAGAGAATTTACATAGTATATATCAGATACCAACAGCCAAAAGACTTGTTTACTTACTGTATATAGATTGAAATGTGATGTCTCAGTGTGTTTGATCATTCTAAACTACTGCAGAAAAAATTGCTTACTTCATAATATGTGCTGTTGCTGTGTATGCTAAGAAGTACCCTAGATCCTATCTGTTGGCTCTAACACCATTTTTCCTTGCAGTTTTACTTTTCTCACATAGATGGAAAATGCAAACTGAAGTCACCTACCTCAGCAACTTGCCTGCATTCTACTACTGTTCCCTTAGCACACTGTGTGTATGAAAAAGAAGAAATGAAATAATTCACTCACTCAGAGTGGCCCAGGGAATGATGGTAATGAAAAATCACCATCTGATAGCTAATCAGTCACAAATTAGTTGGTACAGTTCTTTTCCTCATGGACTAGTTTGTGTCATAGGAGTAATCACCAAAATTGCCATTTTCATTGGAAATCTGTTTGAAGTCCCAGGACTGAATGAACATTCAAAGTGGACTATTTTCTGCACCCTCTGGGGCAGGGTTGCCCAGTTTCAGATCACTGTCCATAAAATCAGCTCTCATATGCATTAATTTTACTTTTTATTTATAGCAGTTATGAAAGGTTTTTTGCTTATGGGAATTGTATAAAAAAATTGTAAGCCATGAAAAAAAATTGCCTATTCTGTGCTAAAAATGTCTCTTGATAGTAAGTTTTCCAGCAAGAACAAAAGCAGCTTTGTACGTCTGATCACGTGAAGATAAAGGCCTGGTCCAAAGTTACCTGAATCCACAGAAAGTTTTTTTTTCTTTTTAAACTCCCTTTGAACTCCGTTTGTGGGACTTTGGAGGCCCACAGGAACCTCATTCCCTTTAGTGCATTATTGCAAGCGTTTAATTAATATTAATGATTTTAGGTGCCTACACCTATAGAATAACATTTCAAAAAATGTGAAGTTAAGTAAACCAAATATACTTTCTCAGTGTACTACATATGAACCTAATACAAAAGAGCTGAACATAGAGCAAGGTTATACATTTTTATAACTATAACCCTTGATAAAAGGTACAAGTGTTGTTTTGTCAGGTCCTAAAATGTTATGATGTTTATTTTGGTAAGAGTCCAGCAATTCTTCAGGGATGGTTTTGGCTGAGTAGCAAAGTGAATGTGGATATGTTGTGGCATGATGGAAATTAGTGGAGTGCCAACCTTTTTGACAGGCATGCCATGAGTTAGCCCTGTACCCTTCCCAAGTGCCACTCTAATCTTCCCTTGCCTAATCTGTTGCTCTTTCTGCTCCCTACTCTGTGCTCCCTGCGCAGTCTCCTGCACTTTCTGCTTCCTGTCTTGTGCTCCCAGCCTGATCTCCTGATCTGCTTTCTGCCCTAGTTGCTGCTATACTTTGTGCATGTCTCCTCCCTGATCTGCCATGTGCCCTACAGGTTGCCAGTGCCACTTGTAGCACTTGTGTCATAGGTTGGCAACTCCCATGTAGATGATTGTGATGATAATAAAGCCATAGGGTTTTATATGTGCACAAGTGCTTAATAAGAATAATTCCAATACTTGTCTGTTCTCCAATAGTAATCAGAGTGCTACTTATAAATCACTGACCCATGAAATACAGGGGTCACTAAGAGGACCAACTGACATGCAATATTATAGTCTGTGTGTGTGTGTGTGTGTGTGTGTGTGTGTGTGTGTGTGTGTGTGAGTGAGACTAAGCTTACATTTAGCATAATGAATAGTAATTTTAATAACTTTTTAAATTAATTCTACTCCTACTAATTATCTACTAATTTAGCAAAGGAGATGAATGAATATGCCTTTATAGCTAAACTTATTTGCTTCTAGACTTCTGTATTTACAGGTGAGTTAATGCCACTTATTTTAATTTGATTCTCCATCCTTACACAGATAGCTATACGATGAACTAGAACCATAAAATGCGAGGGGCTAGTAAAATCCTAAAGTCTTCCTTTCCCCACCAGAGAGTAGCAGAACACGCCACATTACAAAAACCGGGGAAATAAGGAAAAAAAATAATTAGAAAGGTACCATACTGGGCATTTCACTCACTGGTGACAGCTGTGCCACTCCCATGAATATCGGGGTCTGCTTGGTAGAAAGTCTGATGTGCCTTGATTTTTCACTCTTTGAGGAAATCTCAGAAGCACTCGATTATCATAGTCTCTGACATCTGATCTGTAAGCTGAACTGTAAGGATGCAAAAGAGGCATAAGTATGTTTAGAAAATACAAAAGAGACACTTTAAAATGTTTCTTAAGTAGGTCTTGCTATAAACTGAAATTGATGATTTAAATGATACTCTAGTATCACAACTACTGAAAATTAACTAAAGATCCCAGGTGAAATGGTCATAAGCCATTGGTATTAGATCCATGCTGTAATAGCACTTTGTAATAACAGTAATAACTCACTGCTGCTTGTATTGATATTAATGGCAGATTTGCCACCAAGTTCAGCAGATTTTGACCTTGGTAAACACAATTTTGAAATCAGTTGATACTTAGGGAAACTAGTGGCGTTTAACTTGTGGTGCCAAGATCTGGCACTGCTAAGCAGCAAATGACTGTATAAATGGCTTTGCTTGGTAGAAAAACTGTTTTTTAGTAACTGCTATAAACCAAAATATCTTATTGTCACAGCCACAATATATTTTGTTTCTAGTATAGTTTAAAAGGACACATTTATCCCTAGGGCTTGGGCTGTCTTAAAACAATTACGATCTGAAGATCAATAAAATGCTTTTCAAATAACTGTTATTGTAAGGCCCCCTTAAACAAGTTAGTGTTTCGTTGGCTATCCGCTGCATGGAACTCTTTCCAAAACTCAGCTGACACAAATTTATGATGCTGGTGCATAAACAAAGCTGTTTTGCATGATAAGGCACTACATAAGTTGTTAGAAACGGCCTTCATTTCAGTTCCAATCAAAACAGGAAAAATCCTTCTTTGCCAAGTGGACTGGGATAAACTTGATAGCAACGGTTTTGTTTCAAGTTTGAGAGTTGTTGCAACCATTTTTTAAATGGGTTTAAACCTTACAGGGGTTGCACCATATAATTTTGAATTGCTTACATTGATTACAAAGCAGCATTTCTAAAAGAAATGCAACAGGATCGTTGGTTATTAAGATCGGGGAGGAGCAGGAGGAGAGCTGAAAGGGAACAGATTCCAATAAAAACCCTAGACAAGGATTTTCACCAGTGATGAGTCATTTTGGGGGGCAGTTCAGGTATGCTTCTTTAAGAAGCCTGGTTTTTAGCAAGCTCTCCTCTCCCCCTTCTGAAAAGCAGGCCTTGGCAAGACCCCTCAAGGGAGCTGGGCTCCCTAGTATGAAGACATCCGAAAGCACTTGTAACTTTATAAAATCTTGTGTTGTAGATCTTCCTTGTCTGCCTCTCACCAAGGTTAGAGATGCCAGTCAAGCTAGAGAGAGGGCCTGCTCTCCTTCTGTGGCTGGGAGCTGCAAAAGCACCACTCTGGGGGGGGGGGCAAGGAAAAACATAGCCATAACTGCCTACCTGGCCAGGCAGTTCTCCTCAGCAGCGCACCTCAAGTTGTACATGGACATCCTCTGCACGTACGTGGACGCCTGGATGTAATAGGGATCCGGGACTAAGTCAGGGAGACCTGCAGTGCATCAAACCAACCACACAATGGCAAGGATCAACCCGGGACACGTCTGCAAACAGGGAGCTGCGCTCCCAAGCACGATGTAGGGGGAGGTCATGTTTGAGCTAAGCTGTGATGGGGGTTGGAAAATTGGGCTTGGAAGAGACTTTGGTAGGCCATCATTCTAGGCCAACCCTTGCTCCACACAGGACCAGCCCCAGCTAAATCATCCCACTACAGCTTTGTCTAGTCAGGTCTTAAAAACCTCTAGGGATGCAGATGCCACCACCTCTCTTGGTAACCTGTTCCAGGGTAACTGGATCTCATCTGATTTGGTCTCAGTCTTAACCCATTCCCCCCCCCTCCCCCACCCAGAACTGAAGGGAGTTGCAGCACCAGCCATGCCCACTGTGCCCCTATTATTGCACGGAGGACTCCTGCCCATTGTGACGTAGGCACAGATCACCTCTTGCCAGCGTTGCCAGGTCTTAAATATGAAATTATTGTATTGGAAGCTCAAAATGATCACATTTGCTAAGAGAGTAACCCATACTGAAAAAATATGCAAATAAGTATGCAAATCAGCCATCATCTTATTTACTTCATATTGCTCACTGTAGCTATTGAGTAAGAACTGGGTCAAAGCCAAAGCATTTTTTGATTTTGAGGCAAGCAGTCGTAAGAAAGTGCTGCCAGCAAACCCAAAAGTCAGTTACAACTCCCTTGAGAATGACTTGGGTCCCGCATAGGCTCCATAAGTGAGCTGCCTCAAAAAACAGCATATGTTTTGAAACCCAGGGGAACCACACTGTCCTTTACCTCCCTTGCACATGATGAAGTTTATTTTCTTTCTGGGTGTAGGTTGTAGCCATGTTGGTCTGAGAACACAGGCAGACAAGGTTCTTTGGGTGAATCTGACATCTTTTATTAGACCAATTAAAATAGTTGGGGAGGGGGAAAATTTAAAATGAAGGGTTTTTAAAACCCGAAAGCTTGCTAAGAAAAATGTTTCCAGCTAATTAAGCTGGTCTTATAAAAGATATCAGATTCACCTAAAGTACCTTGTCTTTTCTAAGTTGCTCTTATAAAAAAAAATATCAGATTCCCCTGAAGAACTTTGTCGTTTCTCCCTGGGTGCACTTTTACAATCTTTGAGCTCTCTTCTGCCTAAAGAAGAGTGTTTGGACCCAAGAGCCTGCCAAGAAAGCTACTGTTGTTTGCTACTATGTAGTTGGTCTAATGGGATCAGGAGAGCCAGGTCCACGTACTGATCCCTGGTAAAATCTCGGAATGGACAAAAACACCAAAGCGCACAACGATCAAGATCCGGACGCTGTTTTTGTCAACAGGAGAGAAAGCGGTGTGATAAAAGCTCTCGCCCCTCGCGCGAGTGTTTTGTCCGATGTTGCTTTTTACACGGACGGGGCCACAAGCTGTCCCCGATCCGACACGGAGCGCTTTCCC
>NW_005842351.1:939967-940248 GCF_000455745.1 Alligator sinensis | reverse complement strand
AAAGCGGCCCCCCCCCCTCCTGGCCTGCCTGCCGGCGGGGCGCGGAGCGGGCTCTTACCATACGGGAGTTAGCCGGTGCCGTAGCCGGGTCTGTAGCTGCTGCCCTGGCGCGGCCTCTCGTACGTGTCGTAGTAGTTGTAGTAGGGGTCGGTGCCGTAGCCGGGTCTGTAGCTGCTGCCCTGGCGCGGCCTCTCGTACGTGTCGTAGTAGTTGTAGTAGGGGTTGTCGTCCGTGTACTTGTAGGGGTTGTAGGGGTCGTCGCCCACCATGACGTCCTCCCG
>NW_005842351.1:930898-939423 GCF_000455745.1 Alligator sinensis | reverse complement strand
GGGAAAGGAGGGAAGGGGAGGGGCGCGGCGCGCCCTGTCCAGTCCTGTCCCGTCCTGCGCTCACACACACGCGCGCACACGCACGGGGCTGGGCGAGGGGCGCGCTGAGACGGGCCGCGGCCCGCGCCAAGATATGCAAAGGAAAAATGCTATGAGCTCATCAGAGGGCTCTGGGAAAGCGCGGGGGGGACGTGTTTCTGGGAAGGGCTGCCTGCGCGCCCCCTCGGCAAGTGCCCAGGAGCCCCGCAGCCGCCCCTCACCCGCTGTCCTCAGGCATGAGGAGAGGGGACAGCTCCTCATCAAAATCTCCCTCTTAGTCTGCCATCTCTCTCCCTTTCTTTTTCAATCCCCCCTGTTTTGCTCCAGCCTGCCAGGCGGTTTCCCGCCCCCCCTGAGGCAGGGGGCTCCTCAGCGCTGCAGCCTTTGGCGGGAAATGGGTGAGGGGGCGACGTTATTGTTGTGCGGCGGTTCCCGGTGAGTCTGTGCAAAGGAATGGAGACTGAGAGGAGCTCCCTCACCCTAGCGGGGTCCTGAGGATTTTTCCGTCTGACTTGTCACTCCCCAGTCTGTGGCAGGCTGGAATTTCTCCTCTCAGCGCAATGGATTCCAGTCATTCTCTGGACCCTTCCAGCCCTTCCCGGCTCAGGTGTCTGGAGTGCCTGGCAAGGCTGTTTCCAAAGAGATGTGCTGCCTTCTGTCGCTGCCCACGTGTAAAAAAAAATGCTTCCTTTGCGGACTTCGAGTACCCCCTTTGACTCTTGGGGGGAGGTCTGCAAAAAAAAAATGGACTGCCCATCACAATGCCTTACTAAAATCGGAGACACCCCGCCCTTTATGATTTTCAAATCTTGCAGTGGACACACATAGGGGATGCACGGGGGTGCATGTGCACCCCCTGAGAGCGCTGGTGCACCCTCTGATGGCCAGCGCTCCCCACTTAGGCAATGGGCAGGGGGGCAGGCAGGAGCAATGGTGCCCCCCCCCCCCCTCCAGCACTGGAGGTGATGGACATCCCTGGCCTTTCTGGGTGCACTACTGGCACTTTGGGTCGGCAGGTGCAACCAGCAGGGGGGACCCCCCCCCGGTTGGTGCGATTGGCTGTGACAGATCCCCTCCCCCGCTGGCGCAATGGGCCATTTGGGAGCGCCACCCCAGTCGCTGACTGGCCACTGTGGGGACAAGTGCCCCCCCAACTCAGGCAGCACCAGTCGCCCATGCTTACAGGAGGATTTTCATCTTTTATGCTTAGCCCTCCCACCCCCAGCTCCCACATAATTCGAACACTGCTTGTAATGAATATGTTTAATTAGTGTGGTGGTGGGGGGGTAGTCCATGTCTTATCCCAGGGCAAACCTTAAAAAGGTCCACAGGATAAGGAATGCTACTACCAGTTTGTCCTGGGACATCTCTGAATGCTGGGATTGCATTGTTGAATCAATGGCAGAAAAGGGCAGTGTATTCAGCCACTCTCTGAACCCCTATTGGAAGGACGATATGGGTACATGCTAATCCTGAGACTTTCCTGTTTTGGAATAAACACAGGCAGAATTGATCCTGAGACAAACATACATCTGTTCCTAGCCCTGGTCTCTTCCTCTGGCACTGTGCAGTTCTTTGTTATGGACGACTTGGTTTGGATTGGTTTGGGCTCTTTTGTGGCCATGGTGTATAGATGGGAGCAGAAGTGATTGCTGTTTTCAGTAACATAATCTAGGGCTGGGCAAACAGGGCACCAGCCCTGGGCACAAATTTAGCGGGGGTATCAGCACTCTGCAACCCCGACTCCCCAGTCTCCAGTGCTCAGTGCAGCCCCTGTCCACATCCTGCCACTCTCCATCTACTCTCTGGTACTTGGCGTGCGCGTGCGCACACACACACACACACACACACACACACACACACACACACACACACACACTGTTTTCTGCCCAAGATGCTGAAACTGGTAGTTACGGCTCTGGTTTGTTTTTTGTTTTTTTTCTGGACTAACATTTCATTACGTGTTCACTTGCAATTGCAGGGAACTGGACTTGGAGTGGGTGGTCACCTTCAGTTCTGTATGCCATTTTTAAGTAGAATGGTGGCAAAAACTATCCATTTATACTTGGTGTAATAATAATAAGTGGGATTTTTTTATTCACTTGGAAATTTTCCAGCTTTAAATCCCATACCACAACCACTTCCTACCTAACAGATTTTTTTACCTTGAGAGTTCCAACTGGCTGAGTGGTCCTGAGATGATAAGCACTATACTAACATGGTAGGTTTTGCCAAGCTGAGCCTTCTGAGAGAGCACAGTAGGTAACTGTTCACTCTCCTTAGATGTAGCAGTTAAGGCCCTGTTAGCTAACTGCTCTCTCATTTATTTTATGGAGGGTTTTTCTTTAAATATTCAGACAGTTTAATTCAGTCCCCTAAGCCTTTTGCATTGTGGTTTCTTAATTTTATCATTCATCTTGGATCTTGACTGGAACAATCAGTGACTAAGACTGAAGAAAATGGGAAGTCTAGAGAAGAAGGAAAATACAACACTGAAGAAAATGAGGTCTCTGTCTTTGTAATTTTCCTGTAAATCTTATTAGTGTTACAAATAGCAGGTTGTCTCCTAATGTGTGATATTAGAAAATGTTTCCACACTGGGATTCTGGCCACAGCATTATATGCTTTGCCTGATTAAGTAACTGTTTTTTTCATGAAGCTGAACAAAGTATAGGACAGGATTGCCCTACCAATTTATCAGGCTGTTATATTGTTTATCATTTTTTCCAAAGTACAATTTTGAATTTTCAGTGAATTTCAAGCTCATGAGTCATAAAAGGCACTGGCGACAATCCAAGAAACTAAAGTCCTCTGCTTCTAGTTGGGTCTCCACGTTCAATTCACTCCCTGTCCTCTCTGCAAACATTACCAACTATGCTTTAGAAACGACTAAAATCAGTAGTTTCTTTTGCAGATACCACTAAAAAATATACCACTGACCCTGAGCAAGAGGCAAAAGACTGTATGTACCATTATATATCTCCTAGCCATCCAGTTCCTTCAGCCCCCTAATTTAATTGTGGGAAAATATTCTGAAATCTAGTGAACAAATAGGTATTCAATAGGGCTGTGCAAAAGTTCGCTGGCAGTTTCGTTTCAATGCTGTTTCAACTTGTTTTGAGCTTGAAACAGCAAAATCAAAACAAAATAGAGAGCTTCGAAACAGCCTCGAAACAAAACAAGGCAAATCAAAATGTTTCAAAATTTTAGAAACGTTTCGAGTTTTGAATCTCAAACTGGGTTTGCCCACAGGGAAACAGAAACTAAAGTAAGGAGAGGGAGGGGCAAGAGGGGGAGGGGGGGAGGACTGCTCTCTGTCAACAAGCAAAGTGACCCCGCCAGATTATTGCACCAAAGTATTAAGTAACACAACCATTTGTAAATAGAGATGCGGTGGCAGAGTGTAACAGCAATTTGACCCATCATGCGAGCGGCGCATGATCGCAATGTTAAGCAGAGCATGATCACCTGTGGTCTGGCCAATCAAGGACCACCTAATGGGCATAGCTGGCTGGCCAGCATGTCCATGGGTTCCAGAATGTACCATCAGGGGAGCCTTCTGATTGGCCAGAAACTTTATATAGGGGACCGCACGCCTTAGTGCGGGGTCCCCAGGCTCTGACTCTCAGGACAGATTGATCACCCGTCTTGGGGCCTGGTCAGACCCCTAGGTCTTTAGCAGAAGCTGCTCTGGTCGCTCCGAGCATCATAAGCTTACTGCCTCGCATAGTACCTTGTCCTAACCAGACACTGTACTTGTATATTGCGGTCTCCACCCGTCGCCCATCGCTACCCATCGCTTGTATATATTCCCTCGCTGTTGTATATGGTTCGTTATCACCAGGTTGTTTCGACCTACTGTTTGTCAGCCTTGTAAGTAAATATCAACTTTTATTTCAAACTCCATTGTCTGTGGTGCTTATCTCATCTCCCTCTCGCACTTGGCATCCCCGAGCGTGTCTGGGTTGGTGTCACCACCCGGTGCCCCACTCGACACGCAACTGCGGCCGTTTCCCAAGGACCATCCGGGAATCGTGGCCCACACCTGTATACCTGAAACATGGAAAATATTGAATTTTAGCTATTTTTTAAACTGAAAACTTCATAATTTTGTAACAAGGAAACAAAATGTACCATCTGGAAACCTGAAAGCTGACATCCTGCTCCTGCCTGTTGTTCAAACTAAATTTGCATTTTCACAGAACTTAGAGGCACCTCAATACAAAATAAATTCCTGCCCAGGAGAGCATTTCATCTCCCCACTCTCCTGTGAAATATGAAACATCATTACTAGAAGGAAACACAATTCTACATCCTGCTTGACACCACACAACTTCGAGGTAAAAAGACTGTTCCAACTTTTATCTGAACCTAATTTGCACAAAATGAACTATTCCAACCTGGAGATTTTACAATCCCATCGTCAGCTCTCCTGTAAAACATGAATTTTCATTTCCACCTAAGAGAAATTTTACAATCTTTGAATTCTCCTATGCGTGAAGAAGGGTGAATGTGCCCAAAAGCTTGCAAATAAAGACTTTTTTTGTAAATACCTAATCTAATAAAAGATATCACTTCTGCCACAAGTTCTGATTCCTTTTGCCTGTAAATCAGTATGGCTATGGGGTGTATACCCTCATCTCCAATTCATTTAATCTAACTTGATTAGAAAACTGAAAGCAGTTATCTCAGAATCTCTTCTTTCACAAGTAATCTATAAAGAACCTATTTTATAGCATCAAGAAATACTGTTATTCTGGGCATAAACAACACAGAAGAAGGCAATCAGAAGCTGGACATCCATGCAGGCTCAGTATTACTACTGCTGAACACAATATGTTTAAAATTAGGCACTGCTCTTGTGTTAACAATTTAGTCAGCTCTCAAATGACCCAATTAATTTCTTTCAGGCCAAACATGAAAATGGATTTAAAGAGAAACACTAAATTTTTAGCAGTGTCATAGAATCATGGAGTTGGAAGGACTTCAGGAGGTCACATCTAATCCCACCCCCTGCTCAAAGCAGGACCATCCCCAGCTGGATCATCCCAGCTAAGGCTTTGTCTAGCTGGGTCTTAAAAACCTCCAAGGATGGAGATTCCACAACCTCTCTGGGTAACTTGCTCCAGTGCTTTACTATCCTCCGAGGAAGAAAGTTTTTCCTAATATCTGACCTACATATTCTGACACTCTTTACACCATGACTAAATGTGGTTCAGGGTATGGGCATTTCAATGCATGTGTTTCTGCACACTGATTTTAGTTATGTTACATTAAGCTTTATTTACTTGTGTATTAAAAATTAACATTCATATTTTGGGATACATGTACAGTCTTTATAAACTATTACAGATTGGGGTTAATAATGTTAGCTGTTATCTTTCAATCCCAACCCACTCAGAACAAAGATATCCTAATATATATCATGATTTGTTGGCAGATTCAATCTCTAACCGTTTGTTGGCTCATGAAGGAAGATTTGAAGAATATCTTTTACTAAAATCACAACAAGTGCTAGTGACTGCTTAACACATTTGTGAGGGAGTAGTGTCAAATACTGCTACTTTATAAAACGAGACAGTGAAACAAATAGCTATCATACAGCAGCTAAGCATAAAACACTCCAAAAAGGTGAACTTTATCATTTCCATTTACAGATAGAAAAACTAAGACACACAAAAAAAAAATTAACTGCCCAAGGTCAAAACGAGAACCAACACCCATCTCTTTACTCTCAAACCTATGCTCTAACCACCAGACAACAATTTTAACTGCAATACAGTTAAATTGTAATATTTAACACATTATTATAGTCTGAAAAGTCATTATTTAAATAAATCTTCCTTCAATGCTATATATACTTTACACAGAAGTCATCATAATACAGTTTATTTTTATCTTTGTAAATTATCATGCTCACTATTTCGTACGGATCCTGCACACACTGAGAATTTTATAAAATGGGGGTCAGCCCATGCACTGAATCTACATATACTGCACCATACTTGTGTGATACAGCATCAAGAAAATCACTGTAGTCATTCATACAGTCATTTCACTATTTTTATTTTTAATCAAAGACCTTGAAAGTACTTATTCAGGTGATTAGTCAGATGGGTCCCAACTGTGTGTGTGTTTGTGGGATTAAATCCTACAGAAGTTACACATACTATGGTGTAGTTAAACCATAAATAATTTCTCTGCTAATAATAACCAAAGACATGAGGCCAGTGTTACTTAAAGCTACACCAATGAGTACGCAGCTTCTAACAATAAATGTGCATAGAAAAATAATACAATGACATTCTTACTTCGATCACACTCTTCTATTGCCAGGGCAGCTTGAGATGGTTTTATATACTTCACATAGCCCAAACCTTTACTTTCTCCTGTGTTCTTGTTCTTAATAATGCTGCAGTAGTCAATATCTCCATATATCTAGGATAATTAAAGAGTTAAGTTATTAAATAGCATTTTACAAAACAACAGATTTTTAATCTCTTCTGACAAAAAAATAAAACGAAAAAAATTCAATTAGAAAAAATAATTAACTAGGTGTCAATTAGTACCTTAAATTTATCTCGCAAATCTTCCTCCGTATAGGACTTCGGTATCATAACAAAAATTCGTGTAAGTTCTTCATCTTCAACATCTCGGTGGCTTCCAGAAGCTCTAGACTGCGCAATTAATACCTAACAGAAGAATTAAATAAAGCATTAACTATCAGACAAAGAGACAAATGCATGCATGGATAAGCAAGACAAATAACTGGATGCTGTCAAAAAGCTCTGCATATTTTCCCTACTCCTGAAATAAAAAGCACAAAAGACTGTCTAGTATCAGCATTCATGACAAAATACCTGCTACTGCAACCAGTGTAAGCCCCTCCAGCCAGGAACCCAGCTGAGAGAACAATCCTTCGTACATTTTAGGTAGAATAGAGGGGAACGGACAGAGTGCCTGGCCTGGCTTACTGTCAGCAGTGCTGCTATCATAGCTGCCCCCTAAGAATGTGCCGCAGTAACAAAATGTACTGCTATTGAAGTCCATCCATGATTCTAACCACATTTAACAATTTTGTGTTGATGCTCTCTTTGCTTTAATGAGAGTCTGTACATTTATTGATTGATTGCTCAGTCGCTATGCCACCTTTCCCATAAGCCTCAGGGCATCTTACAATAAAAGCATGTTGCATGCAATATAGGAGAAATTAGGCCTTGTTCTTAACTATACTTCTAATAATATTATTCATTTCTATTGCATCCTTCAGAGGATTCCAAGGCAAATGCTTGGATGGGAAGTAAATCCATCCAAGGTCATCCTGTAGCAGATGGATCAGAACCTGTTCTTCTAACTCCCAGTCACAAGCTCTATTAAAAACCATCCTGCCTATCTGCATGACTTGCTGTGAACAAGTAACCCTTCCTGACTGTCTAGGCTCATTTATACTTAGTTCTGATAACAAGAAAACAAGTCAACAGGCAGAAAACCTTTGATTCCACTCACTCGCACAAGTCTTAAGAACTTCCACAAATCTTGCTCCTGAAGTGCCACACTTCATCAGTGAGGCATCCCTTGGCCTTAAAATCCAACCCAGGAGTGTCAAATATACAGCCCACTGGACCAACCCCATGTTCGGGCCCTGTGTGCTGCACATGATGTGTGGGCTGGACCTGACACTGCATGCACTACAGACGGTCCTAGGTGCTGCCAGCCCCAGGGGTTGCAAGCACAGCAAGCCCCGGGGCCAGTGCATGCTGCACGTGGTGTGCAGGGCTGGACCAGCCGCACACAATTCATGCAGCACAGGGGGTTGGCACAGGGCACGTCTCGCATGCAGCACCCAGCCAGACTGGCCCTGCACACTGGCTCCAAAGCCGGTCCAGCTCCCTGTGCCAGGGGCTGGTCCCATGGGGTGGAAAGTTTGACATCCCTGCCCTAACCCATTTAAACAAAGAAAAGAAGATAAAAACTCATCTCGGGAATCTTATCTTTCCCTGAGCTTCCTCTTGCAGATGCAGGGTCATCTTTCCCTCCCTGTTTCTCTCTCCCCATCCTTTCCTGCACTGAGGAAGAGGCAAACAGGCAGTCTGACTACAGACAGGCCAGGAGAAATACTGTCAAATCCACAGAAACAAGCGCAGCGTGGACAAGCCTTGGCTCCAAGGGGCTACTTGTGGCAGTGGCGGGTGACGCGGATCAGCAGGGAAGTGTCTGAACCCCCGAGGCCCAGCGGGGACCAGCCTTGCACTCATGGAGAGGAAGGAAGTGAGGAGAAGCGGGGCGCCAGCTCTCCAAGCCCCGACCCCGATCCCCACTCCGGTCTGCCCAGGCGGGACCAGGGCTTTGCCACGTCCATAAGAAAGCAGCATCCTTGACACGGGTAAAAGCCACCGTGCCGTGGCCACGGCCTGCTCGTCTCGTCCCTCGCCCCCGAGCGCGGCGGCCCCAGGACCAGCCAGCGGGGGGGGGCCGGCCGGCCCGCG
>NW_005842351.1:906844-927846 GCF_000455745.1 Alligator sinensis | reverse complement strand
CCCCAGAACCCGGCCTCCCCCTGCACCTATCTCCTCGACAGCTGGCAGGCTTCATGGCTGCAGCAGGGCCTAGCAGGCTTGCAGTTTTCACCCCGCTGTTCCCCAAGACAGACACAGTCCCACAAGCACCCATGTCACTGTTAGATCCCGACTCCATGCAGTGCCCAACGACTAGGGAGATGACGATTCAATTGCTCATGGATCCTGTTACTCATTAACCAGAGCAAGCAGGGAGGAAACACCAGCACACACCGCTCGCAACAGCTTTATTCAGAATGGAAACAGCTTTGGACTAGCTCCCAAAAAAACAACAAACCGGGGAGCTGCACTGAACATTAGTTCTTTTCACATTTTATACACCTTGGTTCATACATATTAACATTTACTCCACCTATGTGCCTCCTCAGGTTCCACCCATCTCCTCCCATCTCAAGCTCCACCTTGGTTTATGGTTTACTTCATTAGCATAGAATTGCCTATGCATTTCATTCATTTACATGCCTCTCTGCTAAGAGCGCATGCGTAAGGCCATGAACTCGGGTACTCTCGGTCACTTGCTGATTTTTTCTTGTTCTCTGCTGACTCCAGCAGACTCTCCAAGGTCTGGCTTCTGTCTTATCTCCTGACGATAGCTGGTGAGCTGCATCTTGTTCTTTTTACACAAGGAATCATGTATCTTGCACATTATTCCACTGTTAAAGAAACTACTTGCCTAAACATTTGCAAGGTTATTTTCATTCATCATTCTGCCTTGTGGTCAGCAACTTTTCGTTGAGACACAGGTTAAAGCCTTGTTTCAGCTGCAGATCCAATGCTCCCCAATAATACAAATTATTGTCACCCTAACAGTCACGAGGTTTGCCTGTCAGAAGCCAGAGGTGCAGGGCCCCAGAACCCAGAAGCCCCTGCACCTATCTCCTTGAAAGCTGGCATGCTTTGTGGCCTCAGCAGGAGCTAGCAAGCCTGCAGCTTTCACCCTGCTGCTCCTTAACACACAGTGTCACCCATGTCACAAGTTTTGCTTGTCCACAGCTTGAAGTAAACTTTTCCCCAAGCCCCTGCACCTATCTCCTTGAAACTTGGCAGACTTCATGCCCTCAGAAGGGGCTACCATTCCTGCAAGTTTCATCCAAATCAGGCCAGAAATGACAAAGTTAAAGGCTGTTTCAACCTTCCCCATTATAGCCTATGGCCAAAACGTTGAAACAGTGAAACTGTTTCAACAAAACAGAACAGCAGTTTTGAACCGAAATGAAATTCTAACAAAACGCTGTTCCATTGAAACGTCAAAACGCAAGTCGAAATGGAATGGTTTTGTTTCACACAGCCCTAGTATTCAATACAATGTCTTCACCAGCTTCATTTAAAAAATGTCATCTCTTTTACTGAGTTGAGACTCAACTAATTATTCAGGCAAGTGCTTACCTTTATCCCATTTGAATCAATGGAACAATTCATGTGCTTGAGTCACTGCTGAACTGGAACTTGATTTGTGAGACACACACACTCTCACTCTCTCTCTCTCTCTCTCTCTCTCTCTCTCTCTCACACACACACACACACACACAGAGCAAATTTCTTATAACAACTGAAGAATAACACTCTTCCCACCACAAAAAACATGCCAACTACAAAGAGGCATATCTATAACTTATTCTGTCATATACTGAGGGGGGGAAAAAAGGATGATGCACTATACAGGGCTATCTAACTTGGTGGCCTGTGGGGTTAGTATGCTGCCTGCAGGCTCCCACCCAGCTGCCACCGCCCACCCTCCCACAGCAGCAAAGGAAGGGGCCGGAGTGCTACAAGCACAGCAAAGGAGGAAGCCAGGCTGCCCGCATTGCATCTAGGTGATGCATGTGGCCAGGAGAGTGGGGACAGTGCATGCATGGGGGGGAGGGAGGACATGAAGGTACACGCAGAGGAGATGGGGGGCACTGGGCAGCCCATCTGGTGCATGCAGCTGGGAGAGGAGGGAGGCCTGGCTACCTGTGCTGTGTGTGCAGAAAGTGGGAGCTGGGCAGTCCACACAGTGGGGGAGACCAGGGGCACTGCTCAGAAGTTGAATAGCCCTGCCCTAATACATGCAATTGGTAAAGTTTTGAGGGGTTCATCCAAAGCAGGTCAGTGAGAAGATTTCCATTTATTTCAGTGGGTTTTGGATCAGCCTTTATACATCTCATACTGATGTTGCAGGATAAAGCAAGATATCCTAATTTTAAGAACAGAAAAGAATTAATCAATATTCAGTAAAATCAAATCTGTTTTCATTTGTTTACAACAGATATGGTTGATGCCTTTGACCCTATCATTTCAATTGAGGCTGAAAAGCCTTTGATGCAGAATTGGGTGTACTTGGTAGCCATGTTGGTCTGAGACAAAAAGACATACAAAAAACTAGAAC
Source organism: Alligator sinensis (assembly GCF_000455745.1). NCBI lineage: Eukaryota > Metazoa > Chordata > Crocodylia > Alligatoridae > Alligator > Alligator sinensis. The sequence goes on along the minus strand of NW_005842351.1, from coordinate 925,439 downwards.
TCTTGGTTCCAAAATGATACCTTTTATTAGACCAACTGGAAAATGGCAAGAAAATTGACCTTTTCTGCAAGCTTTTGGGATCCAAGTCCCTTCGTCAGGCTCTGGGAAAAGTGTAGATGGTACAAGATGGTAAACAGTCTCCATGGGTAGGAAATAAACTTCATTTTTGCACAGAGAGAGATGAAGATGGGAGTCTGTCCCTCTGGGTCCATGAAAGTGTCTTTGTGAGCTGTGTTGAGTAGCTCTTTGATGTGTTGATTAGGTAGAAACATGGAAGATGCCAAATTTCAGCCAATTTTGGATTTTAAACTTCATTGCAAAACTACAAGGAAGCTTTTTTACCTCCCTGCCTCCCATCTGGCACCTTCAGGGAAGGAATTCTACCTGATCAACACATCAAAGAGCTACTCAACACAGCTCACAAAGACACTTTCATGAACCCAGAGGGACAGACTTCCATCTTCAGCTCCCTCTGTGCAAAAATGAAGTTTATTTCCTAACTATGGGGACTGTTTACCATCTTGTACCATCTACACTTTTCCCAAAGCCTGATGAAGGGACTTGGATCCCAAAAGCTTGCAGAAAAGGACAATTTTCTTGCCATTTTCCAGTTGGTCTAATAAAAGGTATAATTTTGGAACCAAGAGTTCTAGTTTTTTGTGTGTCTTGATGCAGAATGGAATTTTTTAATATTGTTTAAGCAACGTGTCACATTATTTATTATTTAAGCTTTATTTTTAAAAATTCAGCACTAGTCTCCATGTTAGTAGTGCACATACATTTCTTATAGACAAACTGTGGTACAGCATACTCATTTCTTTTTTTTATTTTATTCTTGTTCATTTTTAAATAGGAATACCTAGGTATAGGCATAAGAACTAAATTTAAGTAATATTGTACAATCCAAATCTGAAAGAAGATTCATTTTACATTTATAATATGTACTTTTTAGATAATATTGTTTGGACAGCAACTCAGCTGTACCTTTTTGGTTTTTCGTAAGTTTCTATAAGGACTGGCCTATATGTACTTTCCTATGTACTTTCTTAGATCAAAGATGACTTATTACATTTAAGCAAAATTATTTCACTCAGTATTTTCCCCATCTATTACAACTAATTTCTTCTGCTTACATAGCAAAGCAACAATAGCTGAAGCTAGAAGCTTCAAACTTGTCTTGTTTTATAAATCTTATTGAGGAATGGGCGGAATTTGTGTTTGTGGTTTTAAAGTTTCATATCTTTAAAACCAATAGTTGTATCATGCACTATTAGAATTTTGTAACATGTTCTGATGAACGTTTTATAGACAGCTCAAGTGTCCTCAGCTAAAGGTCTCATCTAAGGTTATGCTGCTTATACGGCATTATATTTATAGCAAATTGCAGCAGTAGTGAATTATATTTCATATTTTCACTTTTTTCATTGTATAGACTTCTTCGAGAAGTAGGGCTGATAATGACCTAATTTTTCAACTGCACAATTGATTATAGACTAATCAAGGTCACAGACTCCAGCTGATATTAATGAGATACAGAACAGGCCTCATACAATTTTATAGATATTAGTCTTTCAGTTAAATTTTGCACCTCTATAAAGATCTGATTTTCAAGTTTTAATCAAATACCATAACTTCCTATTGTTATGCATATAGCCAAAAGTAAACGTTTGATGTCAGATTCAAGTTATGGGTTTTTTGCCACTGAAATTACAAAAAATAGTTAATGGACTTTAACTATTTAAAATATATTTATTCACCAAGACTCTGCCCAGTGTGATTTAAAATTACATTGAGAAATAGTCTCCAGAAATCAAACCTTACCAATGAAATATCAGCTCACTACTCTCTTATGTTCATTTATCAGTGTGAAGAAATTGATTATCTTCACTTGTGTGAGACTCATGGATGAAGTCTTAATGCCACTGAAATCAGTGGAACTTTGCCAGGACAAGATTTCATGTAAGACTGTAGTAACAGGAATGTTAAAGTTGAAAGCAGTGAAGTGCTTCTACCTTTTAGCCCCACAGGCTGAATGAATGGTGCAGAGCCATTCTGCAGGCTGGGTCAAGCCCAAGGCACTGACTCTCCTGTCTCTAGATACCTAGATTGGGCCCCTCGTCCCTTCTCTATGCCCTATCATGCCCCAATCGGTCCTGTGCCATCTGTACCTAGTCCAGCATGTGGAGATAAGGATCTGTACCACCTCTGTCCAGCCCAGATACCTGAGATTGGGCTGCGCCACCACTGCCCAGCCCCTTGCACCTGGATTAGGCTCTGCACTGCTTCCATTGGACCCTGCGTGCCCAACAAAGCACACGGGACCATGGTATCCAGTCGATGGCGTTCCCTATAGTATGGAAATTTAGCAGGAGAGGCAATCACTGCCATTGTTCTCCCACCCACTAATTTTCAGATCTATGGGAAGCCCCTCAGGCCAGATAACATAATGCCACAGGCCAGATCTGGCCAGTGGGCCAGGGATTGAGCACCCCTGGTTTAAGAAAATTGGCATGTTGCCAAAACTGTATGTGGAAACTCACAGCACATGATCACATTGTATTTTATAGCTTCCATTGATGAGCTTCCAGCTAACATCATATTAGCTACCATGGATTACAGACCTCTATACATTAATATCCTCCATGAGGACAAGATTACAAGATTTTAAGAACATTATCCGTGATGAGAACACTGCTTCTGTTTCCATTTGCACTCTCTCACACAAGTATTTCAGATTTGGGGATTTCCTGTACCTATAAATGAATGGCACTGCAATGGGCCCCCATATGGATCCTCAAAATGCCAATATATTTATGACCAAACTTGAAGTCCTCTTTCTCCACAGCTACCTTCTTTATCCCACTGGTAGACCACAGGAACGCTGATCTTCAGCTGTGAACACACAGGAAGGAATCGTTAGAGAATGTGCACCAGGATTTTAACAAGTTCTATCCCTCCATCATGTTTCTTTTCCATCTTGTGTATCAGCAAGAGTAATAAACATTCTGATGGCTAAATTATGCCTTCAGCTAATTTCTTTGGAACCCACCATCTTCGTATTATGTTTCTAATGACTCCTATGAAACCCCACTATTAACTTTCCCTGAGTTTGCACAGATGTTACAGATGTGATCAAAATCTCTATGATTAGTGGTAATATAAATCACATCCTAACATGAATTCACAGAAATGGCAATAAAGGAGGAAAAAAGTGCTTTTGCAAATTAAGCAAATTTGGTCTAGAGATACAATGAACATAAACATTGATTTAGTGAATGCACAAGTTTGGTACACTAAAGATGGAGGGGAAGCACCAGTATACATCATTCCAGCATCACTGTAACCAGGATATAAATTGCCCAGATTCTGTCTTCTGTCTGCTGCTTTGCTTCCTCCTCAGGGGTACTCATATGACAGAAACATTAATATTGGAAGTCACAAAGTGTCATTACAACACCAGTTATGTTAAAGGTATAATTGGCAAGTCATATTCAAAAGCAAGCAAGAAAAGAACAGAACCAAATCAGATGAACTAACCTGTTGTGTGCCATGAATTTACATCTCTAGGAGAATGGAGAGACCTACCTGTGAAAAAAAGGCCCTTTTGTCTTGTATACACTGGAGCAGCAGTGTGTCTGGATAAGATGGAGCTGACAATGGCCCACTCACCTAAGTCTATAAGCATGCACCTGACTCAGAAATTTACCAGTGAGGTTGTTTCAGGCTTCTCCCCACTGCCCACTCCCAAGCCCTCTGTCTTCAGCGTAAGTGGGCTCAGCATAGCCTGACTAATGAACTCCCAGATCTACAACACATCAGCAGACTTGAGTAAGCTAAGTATATTCAGACCTGTCCTCTCTAGAACTTGCCTCTCTAGCTCATAGATCAGCCTTTTGTGTTTATGGTGAACTATAGTTTGGGATTAGCCTGCAAGAACCGCGTGCCTACGCAAGGTTAATGGGAATCAAGCATCTAATACATGCAGACTCCAAAAATCTCAGCCACCACTTTTCTATGTCTAGCACTGGTTACTAATTATTTCTCTAGTGCATGCATCTCTTCCCTTGCAATAGAACCTGTTGATCCTGGATTGGCCTTGGCCAGTATCTTTGGACCCACAGATAAGGCAAACATGGAAGACAATCATCCTCGACAGTGAGGGATTGCCAATGGTGTATCGCCCCAAGAGGAACTGAAGTAATACGAACATAATATACATGCCCATACATCTTTGAACAATCTAACCTGCTTCTTTGTTGAGGTGAGGAAATGTTTTATATTAACAGAATTTTCTCTGTCTTTCAAGAATAATATTAACACTACTTAATAAAGAAGGTGTGTATGTCCAATCTCTAGGCACTAAGTGAAGTTCTTGAGTGGTTTCTTTCAAAAGCTATGTTGAATATGCTAACTAGTAATATGACCATTGATCCTCTTTTATGGAGTATTCATCTCTGAGATCTGTCACAACCCAAAGTTGTGGTTTTTTGTTTTTGTGTGCTTCGGCACCGCTAAATTATGTTCCCGCCAAATTGCAGCTTTTTTGCACGATAGAGTTTTCTGCTGCAATAGGAGAACCCGCGTGCAAAAGAGTATTTCCTGCCGTTTGTAGCCTTCTTTGCATGGTGCATTTCTTTTGCATCATAGTGATGCACGGTGCAAAGGAGTTTCCGCCATTTGTATTTAGATTTGTGCCACATTATTGGCCAGTTCTAAATGTAGGCATACGTGGCGGCTAGCTATTGGCTTGCTAGCCGTACAAAAGGCTTGGGTAGTTTCCGCCCAAGTCGGAGAGAGAGGAAACCTGGAGAGATACAGAACTCGCCAGGAGGAGGAGACTTCGCGCTGTGTGAAGATCTCCAAGCGATGTGGACCCTTGCGGACCCAACGCACCTTTCTTAAGCAGGCAACGGAGGTCTGTTTAGCTTCTAGCCTCTCCCCGTCACCGAGCGCAATCCTAGACGTATCCCTATCCTATATACCCAATTTTCAAACCCACGGAGTGTTAACAGCTCCGGGGGACCTGGGAACCGAACAGAACCCACGGAGATTCAGCCACTCTGTGAGGAAAGAATTCCCAAACCTGCGGAGCCTAAACCACTCCAGGGTCAAAGAACCGAGTTTGTCAGAGTCCTCCAACGAGGATTCAAGCGAAGCTGCGCCTGGAAAGCTGTCCAGCCTACACCGCAACCACCTTGGGTGTAAGTAAATAATCTTTTCAATCAACCATTACGCCTCCGTAACTGATTCTAGCTCGCGCATACCTTACCACCCCGTGGTTTTCTCCGGCCCCGCGTGCCCGGGCTGCTGGCCACAGTCCGCGTGCGCAAAGACGGGTCCGGCTCACACATGGCGAGGATGGGATCGGGAGCCGGCCCGCACAAGATCTAAGCACAAGGTCTTATGGGCAACATGGAGAACTTGATAACTAGCTATAATGATGTTTGGGGAAAGCCACCTTTATTTATTTACCTTTCTTATGAGCAGGTAGGGGGAGAGTTCTGAATCAAATAAAAGGCTATTCATTAATTGTGTATATTCTGATTCTGTGCGCCTGAATGATTTTGTTTTCTCACGCTATTTCCCTCCTATTGTTTCTTGGACACGCATGTTTTCTTATATAAATATAAGCTTTTCCAAACATGGACTATGACTCCTTATGCATGTTCATTATGATTTCATAATGAGGCACTGCTACTGACTGTTGCTTACAGCCATGACTGTAAAAGATTTACTGTATTTACTCAGCTATAAGATGAAGGGGATTCTCCTGGGCATAGAGCACATGAAAACGCCTTCCCCTGCCTGGCCAATCAGAAGTGCTGACACTGCTGCATGACCAGGCAAGGGCTGAACTTCCACATGCTGTGCTCCCAGATGGAGCAACTTGAGCAGCGTTTGACAGTAAGGGGTGCAGGAGGGTGTGGGGAAAGAGGCAGAGTTAGCGGGGAAGGGGTGGAGACTGGGGGGAGTTTGAGGGGAAGAAGCAGAGACAAAGGAATGGGTGATGGGGCAGAATCTGTGGGGAGTTGGGGCTCAGAGGTTCAGGTTGCGGGGGGCAGGAAGGCTGCAGGGGGAACAAGTGAGTGGAGCAGAGGGCAAGGGGCCAGATGACCCTCCCCACAGCCACTGCTTTCCCTGCTGTCACAGTAAGGGAGGGGAATTCAAGACAACCCTCCAAAACTTAGATTCTGTACCTGGAAAATTATAACAAAAATATAAATTTTCCATATATAGAATCTAATTATTGGGGGGTTATATAACATTCAGGGTAATATTATATTTGAGTAAATATGGTAATTTACACTGAAAACAAAATGTGTGTCCTATACTATTGTTTTCAACATAACTGTATATTACATCCAGCCACCTATTTTCATTATGGGCAACTGTTGAAAGGAATGTTTTATGAGGTAAATTAAAGGCACAGCAAGGTAATATATACAGTATTTCTACTAATTAAAGATAGCAGGAGGAAAATATATTTTTAAATTACCTGTTTGATTTTAATTGGCAGAGGTAAAAACTATTCTTCAATACTATTTCCTTTTCACAGTGACTATTGACAAACAGATACTTGGAGGACTCTCTGATGGATCAAAGTACAACCTTTTGGGAGTAAGCATGAACACTGTAATTGGATCTCAGGTCAGTTTTATTCTATTTAATTTCAAACCTATTAAACAAAAACAGTGAAAACACAGCAAATCACTTAACTGCTAAAGAGGTTTGCCATGAAAGAAGTCCTTAATATAGGTGCCATAATTTAAGTCATCTAGAGCCATGCAAAACCCCTCCTGCTGATAGGTGTATTATTTATCAAAGTAGACAATCAGCAATTCTCACCCAAGTGAATATCTCCTGGGGCTTTTCCTTTGGTCTAATTTTCACCATAATATTTTTCTGTCTCTACATTTGTTTGTGTAGAGAAATCTCTTGTATAGTATGAGTATAATAAATCTAACATTCCAAAGTATAGTAGTTAATAGATGGGCCAAAACCAAATTCTTAGATTTGTACAAATACACAGACACACACATAGTCAGAAACATAAATGTATAGTCCTAAACTTGGAAAAGTTTAGATCTCTGTTGAGATCCAAGTTTATAACAAGGAAACTCATCTCCAGTAGAATGTTTGAGATATATTTAACCATTAAATATATATTTAACTACTAGACTGAGAACAACTACCTGAGATTTCTTTTTTCCAAACATAATATGCTAGATTAATACCACGAGCCAAAGCGGTACAGGTAAATGTTCCAGCTTTTGCAGTATTCTGCTCTTAGCCCCCTGTGACTAGTGTGCAGGAACCAGGCTACAGAGGTGAAGCTAATTTCATTGGCATGATTCCCCTAAAAAGTCAATGAAAAAATGAGTAACTGAGTAAAAGAATCATTGACCTTTCAGCATTCTCTTACTTGCTTTCCTGCTTGGCCACTAAAGAGAGTGAGTCAAAGTTAGTAGTCACAATGGGAGCCCAGAGAAGTACAGCTGCTTCAAAATGGAGGCCAGAGAGGAAAGAAACTGTAGAAACAGAAAGCCTACATAAATCTTGACATTCACAATTTTCAGGGGTCAATTTTCTAGTTGAGATAGGAAGACAAAACTTAACCAGTATTTGGATCCTAAAGAAGTCCCCCTTCCCCCTCCCCACCACAAAAGCAACCAAGATGGTTGGTCCAGTGTGTTTGGACTTAGACTCCTCATAAGAAGGTTGTAGGTTGCATTCATTCCTGGTATAACTCCCAAAGAAGTCAGCTGAGTTATACCAAGGTAAATTTGTCTTTGTAAATGTTAATTATTCCAGTAAAGCATATAATTTGATTCTAGTGACCTATTTACATGGAATGAAAATTCCTCAAGATCCTACGTTTGTCATATTTTGTTTTATAGCTGTGACTTTTTTACTTTGTATTAAAAATGGAGTTTTTCTCAGCACTGGATGAAAACTGCTTTTACAAAATTTGCTTCAATTAAGTTTCAATTCAACTACAATGAGTATTTGTTGGAACAATGCATTATTTAAAGTCAATGACTTATGAAAAGAAGGGGAGAAATCAGCTTGCTCAAAGTCACACCTTGTCCTCCCTCACCACAGTTAACTAAGTATTCAGTAAAGACTAAACAATGATTTCTATGAATATTGAGAGAACTCAAAGGATTGTATAGAAAATACTTTACTCGCAACTGATATGAGGACATCTCTGAGGAAGAACAAGGCACCTGTTTAAAAATGACATGACAGAACAGGTTTAGACAGGGAATGAATTAAATGCTTGTTCATTGAAAATGCTAGTAAAGGTTCTAAATTCACCACGTAGAATGGGACTGTACATGTCAAAATATGGATGGAAATTTGGATTTATAGATTCTTAATGTCAGAAGGAACCAAGGCAATCATCTAGTTCAGGGGTGCTTAACCTCCAGCATGCAGGTCAAATGTGGCCTGCAAAGCCATCTCATCAGGGCTGTGGGATCACCATGAGTCTGGAAATTTGGCAGAGAGGGAACAGTGGTCATTAATATGGCCACTCTCTCCCGCTGCCGAATTCCCCAAACCCCAAGCTTCGCATGCACCCTATGGAACCAGTCCACACCCTCTCACCCCTGCCTCTGGATTGGGACTGGGCCACACCCTTCACTCTCATGGGACTGGGTGAAGCTCCTCTGCCCTGCAGGGCCATGTTAGGGCTGGCCTGCATCCTGCACTCCTGCACACAGCTGGATGGTGCCCACCATGCCTGTCCCAGGCTCTGAATTGGGACCACCAACTAGATCCGGCCCATGGGGAGACCAGGTACTGCCCATCCAGCCCATCAAGCAAGAAGATTGGGCACCACTGATCTAGTCTGATCTCCTGTACAACACAGGCCATGGAATTTCACCCCATAATTTCTGCATTGAGGTCATAATTACTAGTTGAGGCAAAATGTCTTTTTAGAAAGACCTGTAGTCTTGATTTAGAGAGGTCAAATGACAGAGAACATACCACATCCCACAGTAAGTTGTTGCAGTGTTTACTTACCCTTGATTTAAAAACTGTGTCTTGTTTCTAATTTGACTTTAAGACCCCTACCCTGAGAAAAACTATCTTCAGTGGCAAGTAGTCATTAATTAAAGCACCTGCAGCAACAAAATACTCACCATGGTAGGACATTAAGTTAGGTTCAAAATCTAAGGAGAACACTATTAACTGACCTCACATACTCACTTTTGTGCTATGGCTGCAAACTCAGCGTTTAAGTCCCAAGTAACATTTAGGCGCTATGTTTTTGCCCAGAGAATTGCCGCACTCCTATTAGAAACTACAGGCATGCAAGTGTTCATTCAATTTCTCCTGAGGAGAACATGCATAGACTGGGATTACCCTGGTCTGGGGAAGGCACAGAAAACAGGAGAGAGGGAGCAGCTGCAAGCTGAATATCTGCACTGCTCCCTCTCCCTTTCCAATGGTAGAATTTTATCAGAAATTTCCCAGACATTTCTGATGCCAAAAATGAATGCCTGTTCAAAGCCCCAGTGATCTCCTTAAAGTTTTTCTGATAGCTTGGGGTAATCCATTGGAATGTGTTTTACGTTACCTGGAGCAATCATGCAATTGCCCTAAACACATCTTTCATCTGGGGGGAAGGGGAAACAATGCAGTATACTAAGAGCTTTGAATTCTGCTCTGGAATATAGGGAAGGCATTTTTACTTTTATTGTATTTTATTTTATTGTTTCTGAGTACTATTGTGACCAGATGCCCCAAAGGCAAAGCCCCCAAGGAGTATCTGACTGAAAGGGAAAAGAGTCACTTACTGATTCACCACCATCGCTTCTTATAACGTTAGAGTCTTCCAGGGTGTTTTTCTATCCAAAAACAAATCCAACCTGGCATCAGTTTCTGTCAGTTATAAAACAAGGCAGTAAGGCCCCAGGGGTGAGCAGGGAAGGGAAATGACGGGGTTTGTCATTTCTCTTCTTGTATGGTTTATGTCTTCTAAACACTAGGATGAGAACGAAGGTCATATAGGTTGGAAATGTTCAATTTTCTTAACCACTAGAAGTTAATGTTCAGGACAGAGGCTTATATTCACTGTTGCTAAAAAATCTGTCTCCTATCCTACTGAGGTAATATTCACATCACAAAGCAAAAACACATTTGGCAAAAGTGCCTGCTTGGTCAAAGGAAACCTTGATGCAAACCTGCTCACTTATGCATTCCCTTCACTCATGACTTTCTGGGAAGATTAAAACACAGCAGACACACACAACACATCTGAAAAGAATAGTCAGACTAGTTAGCTTGACCACTGTTTTTATCCACTCCCATCCTCACCACTCCGTGTTTTCTAACTAGGTTTGTGCACCAGGAACATCCCTCAGTCTAACATACTTCTGTGCTCTCACCTCCTCCAGATTTTTTCCTTAAAACATATTACTTCTAAGAGGCCTGGAAATGTAGAATTAATTCTCTTGGGGTATCTATACACATACTGCGACATGTTCTAAATAGAATGTGTCTAATTTGAATGCTCTGGCATCCTGCAATGTCACATGGATTCAGCATCCCACATTTCAAAAGGATGGCAGGGGTGCTTTAACTAAAATTCATCAAATGAGCTTTAGTTAAAGAACCCCATGGCCATTTTGAAACACAGGACACTGAATATATGTGACTCTGTGGCTTTTTAATTAGACCAGCTGTCCGGGAGCCATTATAAAGCCCCCCGCCCCTCCCCCACTACCACCCCAGAGCACATGTATCAACACCCTTGGTTGTTATATCCCACTGAACATCCTGGGATTACATTTTGTCTCCTTAGATCCTAACATACTTCAGACAGAAATTTGCCTCCACTTTTTTTCTGTAAAGGCCCTTGCCCACTGATAGCACAATATAAAAAGTAATAATTGTATTTATTAAAAAATAAATCGCTATTAATAATAGTTCTTAAATAACTATTTAAAATTTGTTTGGTCTTCTGCAATACTTAAGTCAGTAACCAGAGGCTAAAAATGATTGTGTAATTGTTCTTGCAACATAAAAACATTGTTGTACAATAAAAATTGTTAGATATCTCACCTATGGCATTTATTATATAACCAGCAGGTATTGTAAAGCAACAATATTCTTGAGAAAAGAAAGCTAAGCCCACTTGAACTCTTGAAAGCACTCTGATCACTGAGGTTGAACCATAATATCTAGTGGACAGTTTTATCATCATCATTGACAATCCCTTGCAGCCAGAGATGATTGTCTTCCATGATTGTCTTATCTGTAGGTCCAAAAATGGCCAACAAAGCCAACCCGGGATCAACTGGCTCTATGGTAACTCAGGCATGTGTTTTCTTTGGGGTGAACGGCTCTGGAATCCTGATTTGGTCTACAACACACTGTTTCTGCCACTCCTGCTTTTCCGTCTCCTACTTTTCTGTTGTCATGAGGTATTGCAACAAACTCTTCTCCATTTGGGGTAGTCCTGGGTGATAGCCTCCCACAAGTTGATGTCAATATTTCATTTTTTCAAGTTGACCTTGAGAACATCTTAAAGAGCTTTCTCTGCCTTCCTCTTGAGTATACACCTTGATTGAGCTGGGAGAATAAAACTTACTTCAGAAGTCTGGAGCAGACATCCAGATGACTTGGCCAGCCCAGCAAAGTTGATGTCAAATGATCATTGTCTCAATGCTTGTGGTGTGTGATTGTGAGACGACGCTAACATTGGTACATTTGTCTTCCCACTAGATTTGAAGGATCTTTTGCAGGGAGCATTGATGGTATTTCTCCAGCAACTTGAGTTGTGTCCTGTATGTTGTCCGCATCTCGGCTCCATACAGTAAGACAAAGATCATGACTGCTTGATAAACTATGAGCTTGTTTCAAATTTGATGTCACAATCCTCAAACATGCATTTCCTCAGGCATCCAAAGGCTGTACTTGCACATTTGAGGTGATATGGGATTTCTTTGTGATGTCAGCCTTCTATGAGAGATGTTGCTGAAGCACAGAAAGTACTCAATATTCTCCAGAGTCGCACTGTAAATCTGAATTACTGGAACTGGGGTCTGCTCATTAAGAGCTTGTTCATGAAGACCCTAGTCTCCTGAATTTTAAGCATCAGTCCCATTTTTTTGTGTGCCTCAGTAAAGATGTCAGTGATTTCCTGAAAGTCTGCTTTCAAGTAAACACACACTACAGTGTGTACAGTATCATCAGCATACGGGAGCTTGATGACTGAAGTCAGGGTAGTCTTGGTTTTGGTTCAGAGTCAGCTGAGATTAAACAGCTTATCATCCATTCTATGTTTTAGCTCCACTCTGACTGGAAGTTTGTTCGTGGTCAGATGTAGCATCATAGTAATGAATATCAAGAAGAATGTTGAAGTGATGATGCAGCTTTGCATAACCTGTGTCTTAGCTGCAAAGGGATCCATTACTGAGTACCACCACTGGCATGCTGTCATGGAACAGGCAAATATATTTCAGTGATGAATTTCAGTGGGCATCCATACTTCAGGAGGATCCTCCACAGCACTTCTTGGTTGTCAGAGTCAAAGGCTTTGGTGAGATCAAAAAAGGCCATGTAGAGGGATTTATGTTGTTTCTGGCATTTTTCCTGCAGCTGGCAAACAGTGAGGATCATCTTGGTTTTGCCTTTTGATGCCCTAAACACTGAGATTCTGGGAGAAGCTCTTCAGCAAGCAGAAGGAGATGTTTCAGAAGGGCTCATGCAACAATCTTTCCTCTGGTGGGCAGCAAGTTCATCCCTCTGTAGTTTCCATAGTCAAACTTATATCCTTTCTTGAAGATTGTCATGATTATGATGGCATCCTTGAGGTCATCTGGGATTTCTTCATCATTCCAAATCCTTAAGATGAAGGCATGGAGCTGTGATGTGAGCTCCTTTTTGCCATGCTTGAAGATTTTGGCAGAAATTCCATCTGCTCCAGATGTCTTGTCATTCTTCATCTGATTGATGGCTTTCCTCATGTTGTCAAGGGTTGGAGGGATTCCAAGATCATCTCTGACTGTGTTGTGGGATGGAATAGAGAATATACTCATCAATAACTGTCTCGACTGAGAAGGCCTTCAAAATGCTCCTTTCAGGGGGCATTGATGTCTCCCCTTTCCTTGATAAAGTCTCCTCCATCCTTAGGTCTCAAGGGGGTTGGTCCCTGAATACTCAGGCCATAGATAGTTTTGGTGGGACTAAAAAAACTGAGCATATCATGGATGTCAGCAAGATATTGAATCTCCTTTGCCTTGTCTTCCCACCATCTGATTCTTCATATCATAGATACTCCTTTGAACCTCTGCCTTGGCTTGCTGGTAATTCAGTTTCTTTTCGTTGGGGTTGATCTCATTCTGCAAAGTACAAAAGGCCTTGCACTTATAATTGACCAACTCTTGGATCTCCCAGTCATTCTCTTTAAACTAGTCTTGATGTTTCCTGGTACAGAATCCAAGTGTCTCTTCACAGACACTGATGATGGTGAACTTGAAGGCCCCCCCAGCACTGCTAACATTCTCCTGTTGTTATTGATTGGAATTTGCCAGTTTTTCATTCCAGCACTGGTGGAAGAGGTCTCACCAGATTGGGTCCTTGAGTCATTTGATGTTGAACTTCCATCAGTATTGCTTCTGCTTCAGCTGTTATTTGGGAGGCAGTTTGAGCAACATAACTGAGTGGATGAGTCAGTGATCAGTCCAGTAATCGTCAGCTCCTAGCATAGCTTGAATGATGTGGACATTTTTGCAGTCCTGGGCACAAACAATGATGTAGTCAATCAAGTGCCAGTGCTTAGATTGCAGGTTTTGCCATGATGTCTTGTGTCTGTTTTTCTACTAGAACAAGGGGTTGGTGATGGTGAGTCCATGTTCCATGCATTTGGTCAAGAGGAGGATGCCATTGGAGTTGACCTTTCCCACTCCTTTCTTGCAGATGGTTCCATTCCAGAGGTTCAAATCCCTTCTGACTCTGGCATTGAAATTGCCAAACAGGATAAGTCTGTCTCCCTTCAAAACATCAGAGAGGGCTTGGTCAAAGTTGGCAGAGAGGAATTAGTCAAAGTTGGCATAGAATTCCTCCTTGGTTTCATCAGAGGTATCAAGGCAGTGGTGGTGACAATAGTATATTGGGTCCCTGCCAGTTAAAGGCAGAGAGTCATGAGGCATTTGGTAAGTCCAGTAGGGAATTTGTTGAGTTGGTTTATGAGTTTATTCTTAATGGCAAAGCCAATTCCATGAAGTTGGTGCTCTCCATCCTGTATACCCTTCCAGAAGAGGGTATAGCCAGCCACCTCCTTGTTCTTTGAGCTGCCCATCGCCTGCTCACCGGGTGTTGCTTAGTTCTGAGTTCTTAAGCCACAAATGCAGTGTGGCACCCTGGACATTCACCATTAGTGGGCAGTCTATCACTAGAGTAAGCCACTAGGCTAGTTAGCTATTTCAGACAATATGTATTTGCTTACCGCTATAGATACAGAAATTATTCTGAGGTCCTCACAAGGGCTTTAGATTTTTTTGTGTATAAAATGTTAAACCAGTACCTTTAGGACAAAATCAGAATCCAACAAATACCCCCAGACCATGAAAAAATGTCAGGAAATAAAATATCAATACGCAGGTTTTCCAAATACTCAGGATCAATTATGAAATATATTTCCATTCCAGCCATAAAAAGCTCCTCAAAGTCTAATGTGAGTTATGAATTTAAACCTCTGTACTTGTTTACACCTGAAGATAATGATGCACTCATTCCATTGCTTTTGGGAAAGGTTATTTTTGCTTCCAGCAAAGCAACCTCCCCTTTTTTATGTATTACAAGGTCTTTGAAATTAGAAGTTACCCTGTCTCTCTAAAGGGAGTTTCCTCTTAAAAGAAAACAAAGAAAATTATATGCCTGAATCTGGTAGGACAATTTATTGTTGTTTATGTCTGCAGTAGACCTAAAAGCAACACAAATGGTACTGAGCTTCCTTTTCTGGGTAAAAACCTAACAAATACTGTCCTAATTTTGTTAATGGACAGATTGTTTTTTCTCCTAAGTTCACTCAAAGGTAAACTCTCTGAGAGAGAGCCCTTGGTGCAGTAAACACAGTATTTTTAAAGTGCATACCTGAGTCAGAGAAAGTGTGTTTGTGTAGGAGTGGTGTGAGAGCGGTCCTTAAAACAGAAGATCTTTGCAACTGTTCTCCTACTTCTAAAGCAGGTTTTTAAACATACAACTTTCTGTGGAATTAATTCTGGGAATCTGTCCAGTTAACTACATTCTTTTATCCAGCCCAAGAGGAAGCTTATGAACAGCAAGTTGTAATTTTTTTTATGTTTGCAGAATTCATCTGAATACCTTTGCTTTCCCATACATGTATTTTTGAGAGAACTGAGATCTGTCACGTATCATGTGGCAATATGCACTCTCAAACTCACAGCTTGTTGGGAACATCACGATGAGGATAAGGTAAATAAATACTGATCTTTGATTAAAAAGACAATCATCATATCATTTCAGTAACTTGGGTCTTACAGTCATCAACATTATATGTGCTCATTGCCCTCTTCTGGTCTTAGCTGGTAATATTAAAATATGTCATTTTGAAATACGTGAATTAGGTCTCCTAAGAACATTATTCATATCTCTGACAGACTTTCCATTGCCCAGTCTTGGTTACTTGCTGAACAAATTTTTCAGGCAGTTACCTGGTAACCATAGAAAAGGTATATGCCTAATCTCTCTCATGGTCCTTGAAACACAAGATCCAGTGCTGCCTGGATGAGAGAAAAATATCAGTCTTGCGTGAGGTTATCACCACAATTACCAAAAAACAGAGAAGCCAGCCTGCTAAAAACCCTCATGCTGATGCTTTCCAGGAATTGTTTGGCTACATTAATTTTGACTGAGACTTAGAACTAGGTTTTATTCATACACATACACAGTTTTATATTATGTAAAGATATTTTAAAAGGCTTCTGACAGCTCTCTTTAGGGGGAAGAAAATGCTGGCTCTGGTAACACAACCCAGTGACACTCTTCAGTGCAAGGGTAGAAGGCAGAGAGGCCCATTGGACTCAGCACAATAGGAGTGTGCAACTGTTGCCATGAGGCTAACACGATAGAGTGAAAATTGTCTTCAGATGACATCTGAAAGCATCATACTTAAGATCTGACACTCATACAAACATATGCACATGTACTGTGGCCATGACTCCCTGCCCAATATTAGTCCCCACTTCCGTTTTCATCTGCACAGTTTTCTGAGTAGCTACAATGTATTTTCATTTTGTGCCTGTTCCACAAATGCACCAATTGACATATGCTGTACCTAGAAGTAACTTTGGGCATGAACAGGATCCTTTTAACAAGTCAGGCCTTTTTCCTTAGGGTCTGATTTCTGAAGGAAGAGAGAAGGTACTATTGTCTACTGCAACAAGTTCTATTCAGTGCTTAGTTTCAAGTTGCCTTTGTTCCCTAAATACCTCATTACAGCATATTTCTGCTCAAAAACCTGAAGCAAGGAGCAATTTTTGTACCTCCATTAATTACTATCTGATTCTCCCATGTTAGTGTAGCCCCCACCCCTAAGTTGCAAAGGGTTAAGTAGAGAGGGATGGGGCCACTCCACGCCCAGGAAAACCAGACCCAGGGAATCTGGTTGCCATGAGCCAATAGGAGAGGGACTGGGTGGGGCTACAAAAAGCCTAGGAAAATGAAAAACAGGGGACAGTAGGTTGAACTGCAATCCCCTGGCTGCTTTGACGGCTAGCAGGAAGGGAAATGGGAAAGAGGAGCTGCAATTTGGGGGGCATTTTGCCCAGAGTCAGTTAGGTTGGAGCAGGGGACAGGCCTTGCTACTTGAACCATTGAAAGAGCTCTAGGGAGATTGTGGAGGAGCCTGGTCTGAGTGCACCTGGGAGAAGAATTGACTTCCCCACAAAGGAGATCCCAGCAGGACCCAAGCAAGTAGTACTGAAAAGGCTGCAGAAGTTAGTGCAGTGTGATTGTAGGGCAGAAGAAGTCCTTGTGCCATCTGGAGCAGCTTGGGTTGTGCACAGGGTGAAGACTCTTACCCAGGAGGGTCCTTGTGAAACTGTTTGGAATTGGGGTTTTAAGTTGCCCTGTTAAAAGGAGTAATTGTGTTAACAGGTTTCCATGTTGGATTACAGCTTGCTGTTTGGATACTTGTGTGTGTAAATAAATCAAACTTGTTTGTACCCTCCTGTTAAACTTAGGTACTCTTAGGAGAAACTGGGTCACCACTGCCACACACCCATACCCTCTTGTGAGATAGGTTACATTAGAATAAATGAGTGCATTTCAGTCATTTCTTTTCCTATTCTCCTGGAATGGTTGCCCATGTTTGTAAATTCAGCAGAAATCAAGTTGAAGCTGTTTTGGCAGACTACTTACATTCTCCATTGCTGGTTACATACCCAAATCCAGCTCTACAATGCAAGTACCCTTACCTGGAGGTAGATATATTAGAAGGCAGGGTAGATTTGCACCTTATAGACTAACCAAAGTAAATTATCTGTCTATCTGTCTGTACAAGCTAGGGATCTACCGAATTTGCTATGTGATTTTTGCAGAAACCACAAAATTGGTAGGTCTCTAGAAAAGAGCCTGGTCCCTGTGAAAAAGCACAGGGACTGCAAAACTGCACAAAGTCAACTGCAAGTAGGGTAGGGCAGGGAGGAGGGGGAAGAGTGCTGCAAAAACAGAAAAGGGCAGAAAACCATGGCATTCTGAAGCACAAGGGGAAGGAAAGGGAAGGAGATTTTCGTGGTGGATCTGTCAATTTCCAGGGAGGAGTGGGACTTCTGGGGCCCCTTGGCCAAGCAGAAGTATTTGCGGGGGGGACACCACACACCACCATGAACATGGCAACTGGCGTCATGCTTGGACTGTGAAACTGGGGGGCAGCCGCCCCAAATTCAGGAGGTCCTAGTCTATTGCTATCTATCTGTCTATGTCTATAGCTATCTGTGTGTGTGTGTGTGTGTGTGTGTGTGACAGAGAGAGAGAGAGAGAGAGCACAAGTTTTCATGGGCTGAAGCTGTCTTCATCAGATGCCTTATTAGCATATTATCACTCTGTTTGAACTGAGTGCCTCTAATAATGACTGATGGACTAGATCTGTGCCCCTCCATCGTCTTCCCCTACCCCAACATACCCCATGCAACTTCCTTCCAGTGATTTCAGCTCTGGCTCTGGAAGTACAGAGAGCAGAGCAGCAGCAGTGCAGGCACAGCACCTGGAGGTTTGCAGATGCTGGGGGAGATATAAAGGTCATATAATTTTCTTCTAAAGTACACCTTCTCAGAGTCTATAGATAACTCTGGTATTTCATAGTGGATTTATCTATGACTTGGTGTCTGGCCTTCATATGTCTGCTCTTGCAGCATGCTCTAAAACAGGGGCTGGCAATTAGTTTGGACAGAGGGCCGCTTACTGAGTTTTGGCAAGCCATTGAGGGCTGCATGACAGGCAGCCCAGGGCAGGTTAATATTAATTTTCTAAATTTTTTAGGGGTCCCGCGGGCTGGATAGAATGGCCCCAGGGCCACATTTTTCCCACCCCGCCTCTAAAATCTATCAGCAAGAGGTGA
>NW_005842351.1:902038-906813 GCF_000455745.1 Alligator sinensis | reverse complement strand
TTCCGAGGAGGTAGCCTGATATCAAGTGCTTGAATCCAAGATAGAAAGGCAGAGGTCATTTTGGTAAGTTATGGATCTTTATTCCTACTCAAATATCAGAGGGAAGTGGGGTGGTAGGAAAAGAGGGTCTAAAACAGATTGGCCCATAAATCAGTCTGAGGTTAGGCTAAGATTTGCTTTAGTTGATGCTCATGGGAAACCCTAGAAATGGGATGAATTTGAATGATCTAATATGTTTATATTCTGTTCAGAAGAAATTGAGCACTCCAGTTCCTTATTATTCTTTTATCCATGGCTACTAAAGGATGGAAGCCATTTTTAAGTGCACTTGGAGGAAATGCATGCATTTCTCTCTACTTTGCTTTTACAATGTTTTTCATGTTTATGCAGTACTTCATTTAACTTCCCAAAATTTAACTTTGGTTTGTATTTGAATTACATGGTTCTGTAGGGCAGTCTGCTTGTCTTTATCCTATAAGGAATGTCATGTGTTTTCATTGTTACCTATATTTCATGTGTATTGCTTGTTAAGTCTCTAAACGAAATATTTCTCCTTTGGGTGATTGTCCATATTCACATCCTCACTGTGGGTATACATGCACCCTAATGTTCAAGATGGGAAATTCTTTGTGTAAGCTGTTCCTGTAGGGAACACATAGTAGCCTTTCCTCTACTTGTGCTGTGTGCTGTGAGGATTAAAAGAAGTGCACACTTCCTACTCTTAAATTCCCTCCAGCTGTTATCAGTTCAAAATAGAACTCTGTTGGCTCACAGTCTGAGGCCTAAAACTCTGGTTGAAGGTCTTTAAAAGTTTCTAACATAGCTATTTATTATCATCTTTATATTTTCAAATATACCCATTTTGTTTTGCCTTTTTTTCTTTTGTTATTTCCTTCTACATGGGAGAGTTCTCCTTAGGCAGTGGTACATTCAACACCAAATAAACAAGTTATCAATGTACCTGGCCTTCAGAACACCAAATCAGAGTGTCTTATTAGACTCAGGTCCCTAGACCAGACATAAATTGAGAATTCAGTTTGTAGACTGAGGCCGTCCAAAGAGAGATCTCTTTGCAGAAGACATCAAGAGAAAGCGCCAGTTCTGCTTCAGAGGAGGCCTCTGTCCAGATTCCCTAATGCCTTTCCATATTCTGTGGCCAAAAGCCTCCTGTATACTTTCTACCCATACCTTTGATCCCCTGGGTGGTGATTATGCTGCTCTCTGTTTGGCTGAGTCAGTTTGGTGGTACTGGGACTGTTTGCTAGTGTTAATGAAGGAACCCAGTTCCCTCAATCTTTCCTCATAAATCATGTCCCCAGCCCCCTCACCATTTTTGTTGCTCTGTGTGAGACTGCTAGGACACAAGCACATCATAGGGAGACACATGTATGAACAATACAACTCAGAGAACTCCAGTGACTTCTCTTTTTCATCACTCTGTTTCCCCCTCCCTGCCTTTTTTTTGTATATTCTTTTAATTATTTTAGTTAATCTGTTCCCTAAGTAGGCCTTGTTTTCCATCTTAGTTCATTACAATTCATTTTTTCCATGTTTGTTTCAGAAAACCTTGCCAGCTGTCCCCAGATGGCACCAAGCTAATGCCCTATCTGGCTGTAATTTTAAAGTGCTTCTTATAAACAGTATGTCTTTTTTGGTTTAAATACCCAGCTCATTTCATGGTGTAACAGGGAACCTGCAGCTCCTGTTACTTATAGAAGAAAAATAGGGGAAACAGAGCCCAGACAGACAAAGAATGGGGTTAACTGTAAAGAAATAAGCAGCTAAAGCCCGTAATGGGAAGTGCCTATTGTGCTATAGCACAGCATATGACAACGGTAGAGTAACCTGTGGAGGCAGGAGAAACCTACTGCAGCCTGCTGCTATAGGGTACCCTAAATTCAGGCCAGTAAGCAAAGCTTGTTAGAGGGCATCTGCAGATGGCACAGGGCATCATCTGACTGGAAGTGGTCAGGGCTCTGGTGGTATGGCTCTGGTGGTATGAAGAGGAAGAAGCTCTGCAACAGGATTCCTGTTGGTGAGAGAGTGAGCGAGATCCTGTTATGTCTGTGAGCTGCAAGTAAGAAGCTGAGGGCTGGCAGGGGATTAGAATCAGTATGGATAGTGATTTCATTAGATACCTGGGAGGCTTAGAGAATTAAGTTACAGCCAATGCACTTATGTTTTTGGTTGGCTTTAACTGGTGGACCAGGTATGGGATTGTAGGAGAGGTCAAGAGATCTCAGTAGTGCCAGCAAGGCACATGAGGCTTAAGACTGCTAGGAGGGCCAAGCCAGGGGCCAGGACCCCACAGCCCAGGAGGGGCAAGGACAGGGCTAACAAGAGCCCCAGAGAGGCCAGAGAAGGCAGAAAAGAGGCCAGAGAAGATCCAGCACCTGAGAAGGGTGGAAACAGGGCTAGGGGCCCATCACCCAAGAAAGGCAAGACGAAGGCTGGAACCCAGGAGTCGGGTCCAGTGAAGTGGGCCTAGACTCAAGGACCCAGCTAGAGAAAGAGGTGGAAGCTAGAGAGTCTGAGGTCCCAACAAGGGTGTGAAGTCATGATGTTGCATATGGAGGCTCCTTATAAAAGAAAATATAGTATCTGTAGTACTGGCAAAGGTTGAAATATTGACAGCTTTGAAAACTCTTCTTATCTTTCTACTGTAGATTTGGGTACACCATGCACAAGGCAAGCACCCCCTCCTTGCCTTGATCATTAGGGACCATCTCTGGAAAGTGAGCAGACTCTTGGTGCTCCCACAGCTTTGACATTTCTGCCTTTGTATGCACTACATAGTACCAAATATGAGACTAGTTTTCAACTTGCAACCTATAAAGAATCTATAGCCCTTTATTATTCCCTGTAGTGGATCCTACTACTGTAAGCATGAACTAAGTTGTGAAAAGGGAAAAAAAATAGGATTATGAAAAGGGCCCTCTGATACGTGGCATGTACCTGATATAATCAGACTTGTACTGTGTACCATACTTCTTAAATGAATTAATATGATTCAACAAGTAGTTGAATAATGTTATCATTATTTCTCAGTTGATTGCACGTAATTAATGTAAGTATTAATTATAACCATACAATATGCATGTGCTATATATATAATTTTAGCTTCCACTAATTTCCCAATAATAAACTGATACTTTCTCTCCCTGATGGTACAAAGCATGTTGTTGCTCATAATTTGTGCAAAGCCCAAACAATGATAAGTACTAGGTAGTTGTTATGGGAAGGTACTAGTCCCAAGAGCTCAAAAATTGTTTTAAAATATATATTTGCCTTGAAAATTCCTTTCTTTAAAATATGTATAATTCATTTTAAACAGAGGGAGATTCTTTTATAATATACTGTACCACAAATTCAAATAAGATACATTTTAAACACCCACATCCAAAACAAATTACTTGTTTTTAGCCAAGCACTGACACCATAAATTATATTCGATATCCAAAATGTTATACAGCTCTTTTAAATTGACCCTTTATTTTATCTTTTAAAGTTCTTCCAGATTTGGCACCTTAGAAGAGAAGTGGATATATGCCTTAAATATAAATTGGAAGAATAAATAACAGACAGGTGCTCATTATGTAAGCTTAGGTTCTGCTTTTATTAAATCCCTCTACTTATGCTATAGAAAAGTATTGCTCACAATGGTGGTCTGCAGTGTTTTGTAATCTCAGGAATGTGAATATTTTCATTTTACCCCTCTCACTACATATACATACATACAAGCAAATTCTCTGACATCTGGTTGTGGTTTTCTCTGTTTACACAACAAAACTGCTGTGAATGAGTTATTTATTTTCCTCTCTGTATATTTCCTTTCTCTTCAGTTGTCACGCCATGTGGAATCTACAGGTTTCCATAATACTCTTTGGAAGATTGGAGAGAGATACTGAAAAAGAAAAGTTTTCCATTAGTATCCTTATACCAGGGAATATAATTAAAATGAGCTTTTTTAACTACCTTCCAATTGGGGATCTCTGACACTTTGCAAAGATAAAGTAATCTCACAGTATTCCATATTGTTCTTTTTGCACACATGGGGAAAACAGAGGCACAATTGTCAGTCGCCTGCACTTAAGCCATTTGCAGGGGTCACACTTGTGGTTAGGGAATATCTTGCTCAACATCATACAGGAAAGCTATCCAGGAAGAAAACCCAGAATTCCTGAGCCCCAGCCGGTGGGTTAGTCACATAACCATCCCTCTCTCTCTCTCTCTCTCTCTCTCTCATTCGTGTTACTAGGGGAAGATTGAAACCGTGACTTTAAGAAATATAAGAGACTGAATTTATACTTGGTGTAACTAAGGAGTATCAATTTATGTAGCATATTTTAAAACATCAGAATGATATGGGGAGCTGCCATTTCTGGAATACTTATAAGGTGGGACACCATATGCAGTTTAACAACTCTAGCAGCACTAGATGATATACTCCATTTTAAGATCAACACACAATGGCTAGGGACAGAAATTACACATAAACTGGTATAAGTGATTGGAAACCAGTCTAAACCTATAACAGAACAGAAGTTCAGTGCACATAGAGTACAGACAGAAATGACAATTTTTGCCTGATCTGGCCACAAAAAGTGGCCAAACACAAGTGCACGGCTGCAAACAGCTTAAAAATGGCTGATTCAGTGAAAATCTGACCCCTCATTACATGAGGTATCAGATAAAGATGTTGTGAAATGTGCTGTTTTGTATAACTTGTGTCTGTGGAGCTTCCAGCCTGTCATTGTTTTCAGAATGGGCGGAGG
>NW_005842351.1:887741-902011 GCF_000455745.1 Alligator sinensis | reverse complement strand
AGCCTGGGGGGTTTTCAGCCCCCCTGGAGAGTAGGCAGGTATATTGTAGCCCCTCTCCCCCAAGGTGGGGAGGGGCTCCAATTCACCCATCCCACACTTCAGCACCAGCTGGGGAGCCCCAAGAATGAGCTCTTTCTGCTGCCTTTCCCCACTCCCATTCTGAAAACAGTGAGTACTGGCAAAGAGCCATGGCCTTTGCTATGGGAACCTGGCTGCAGGATCCCAGCCCACAGCTAGATTCCCCTCCACCTTGGAACCAACAGTGAGCTTCTGTTTGGTCTGGGGTAACTTGTAACTCAGAACACCTTGCAAAAATTGTTCTGAGTTACAGCTAAGAGCTGTGCTTCTGTCTGCACCCATAGACCAGTTTCAAAGTGGCTGAACCCAATTTAAGATAGACATGGATGGATGGAGTATCAGATTTAAGCAGTTTAGATTAGACTGGTCTATAGAACTTCTGTTCCAGATCCCCTCCAGATTCAACTTAGGTCACAGACCTCTGGCATCCCAGGATGCTTTGCAGAGCCTGCTAACCCCTCCTCACAGGACAGGTGGGCTAGCCTCAGCCAGTGCTCTGCTCAAGGCATGCCAAGTTGGCCCATCCCTGGGCTGTCACAGAGCTGAGGCAGCAAAGTCTGTGCTCCCTAGCCCTGTGTCTTACCTGTGCCTGTCAACCCAGCAGGGGGGATTCAGGGGAACAAAGCTCTGAGCCTCAACTGCAGGCTCCCCCCCACCCCAAAGCATGGGTCTGCCCAGCTGGGGGAGGCCCTGTACCATGGGGGATTTTCACCACCCCAACCAGCCAGCTGCACTTCCCTTACCCCTGTGAGTCTCTGCCTCTGACCTGCAGAGGGGAGTGGGGAATGAAGCCCCCTGTCCTATCTCAGCACCCGCCCCCGGTTGGAGTCTTTCTAGCTGCATAGAGTCCATGCTGGGGGGAGGGGATGTTCCGCCACCGCTGTCTCAGTGCTTCCCCCCTCCCACGACTGGGTTCTTCCCAGCATGGGGGGAGGGGCTGGACCATGTAGGGGAGGTTTCTCCTGTCCCTATCTCAGCTCCAGACCACTGTGGTGGGCTTCATTTCCCCCTCCCCCTGTAGATACAAGGTGCAGCCCAGCTGGGCATGTACAGGCCATGGAGATTGGGGTAGAAGGGCTGAAACAGGGGCAGGGGAAACCCCTGGCAGCTCAGGGCCACCCCTAGCTGGGAAAACCCCAGCTCAAGGGGAGGAGACAGCAGGGGGATAGGGGCATGTACCAGGCACCCTGTGAGAAATGGTCCCTACTCAGCTGCTCTTAGGTGCTCTTTGGGAGGTGTGCCGGAGTGCCCCCTGCCTTTTGGCCCCAAACAGTGCAGGCATCTTTCTGTCTTTCTGAACAAGAGAACGAACATGAGTTCTGTTCATTATCAGTTCAATCTATACAGCTTAGAGAAACCTGTGATGGTTGGATCAATTCCTTCTGGGGCTTTTTGACTGTCTATACTTAGCCAACAGGACACATTCTGTTTTCACTTTACACTAGTGTAGCCCCATTCAAGTCAATGACATCATGTAATTGAAAGCAGAATTTGCTTGAATGGAGTTGTGCTAATGTATGTAAGAGCAGAATCTGACTTAATGAGGATTAGAGGGATGCATGGTAAATCTTTCCTTTTTACTGTCAATTTATTTTTCAGCAGTTTTTATATATTACAGGGTCAAAGAACAATATGTCCATGCATGAGTCACACCAGGAAAAAGATTGACTTCACAATGGTTCTATTTTGTGTATAAAAATTAATATAGAATCCTGAGCCTTCTTTCTTTATTGTATTTTAAGACCCAAAGGTCTAGTAGGGCTCTTGTGGCCTATGCTTGTTTTGATGCTTGTATTGTCTTTTTGTGAGCAGTTGTGCTACTTCACTAATTACCTTTGCACGTTTAGACTGCATCAGTAAGAAAGCACATTGATATATTGAATCTTAAGTCTTGTTTCATTGTGACAAATGTGATCAGCCTGTCCAGTTTACCTTTTTGTCATGAGACTTCTATGTAATGCAATTAAATGTGTACATACAAATGTCCTATCTTCTTCAAACTAGATTGCAATTGAATTAGTTCAGGGATTGTTTCTTTATTCCTATAGGGTTCAGTGAACATCAATAGCATCATCTGTAAATATTCATAATTAATATTTGTTTTAATACTAATGGGAGTTGGCAACAGGTATTGCCTTAATCTTTAACAACAGGGGGGGAAAAGTTTGGTAAAATGTATGCAACATCTTTTTGTTTAGCCAGCTGGACAAGGACATGTTTGAAATGGACAAAATGTGATGTAATTCTTGAAAAAGCATTAATTGGGGAGAAACTTTTTCTTTTATCATAATTCAATGCCTGTAAGAAAGTAAGTACAGTAAAATCTTAGCTAATCCCTCAGGGGGCCAACATGAATTGATTACTTAATGGAGGTAGTCTTTTAATATATTTACAGTTTTACTGGATGTGTTTCTGGATACTCTGAGGCAATCATACACAAGGATTTGTTTAATAAGTTTTTTTATAGATTTCACTGTCAACTTGATTTGTTCCAAGATGGGGCATTCAACCAAAAAAAAAAAATGTGTCCTATACTTATGATTTTTCATTTAATAATTACCCAGTATTCCAATGGATAAAGTCTTACCCATACATATTTTGAAATATTTATTTTAACATATGTTGAAATTTATTATCTTTTACATATTAAAACTGCCTATAAATAAACTCATGGCACATTTATAAACATACATGTCTCCAAGAAGTAGCTGACAGATGAAAGAGCTGATTTTGAAAGGAATAGCTTCAAAATAGTGAGGCAGCTTGAAACTACTTCTTGTTCCATGCTCTAACATTAAACCAACTTTTTGATAGTTGCCAATAAATAATCTATTTTTATTGGTCTTAAAGTTGTACTGAGCTTTGACTGACTTGACTCCTAGATGAAGGAAATGGAACTCCATCTTTGAACTGAAGAGAAAATGTGAAAGGTGGACATAGTGCCATTCTCTTGAACAGTGCCAGTTAGGTCCTCCAGCTACAATTCTAAACTTCTGAGGTCTAAACAAGTGTGACGGGCACCATTTCAGGGCTGGGTCTCATCGTTGACCTGCCCACCTGTCTAGGGCAGTCTGCCCTGTCCACCTGCCGTGACTTGATGTATAAAAAAAAGATATAACCATGCGGGAGGCTTCCCATTTTATGCCCTGATGCCACAGCTCCGACCTTCCCTATACCATGTCCCATGCCTCACAGAGGGTATCCCAAGTTGGTGACAACTACAGCTTGTGACCGGGCCAAACTCTGCCCCTCGCTGGGCCTCTAGCATGCTGCGCTTCACAAAGCCTCAAACACACTGCCCGCTCCTGGGCCTCAATCATTCTCCCCCTCACTGGGCCTCACTCATCCTGTCCTACTCTGC
This sequence comes from Alligator sinensis, assembly GCF_000455745.1. Lineage (NCBI taxonomy): Eukaryota > Metazoa > Chordata > Crocodylia > Alligatoridae > Alligator > Alligator sinensis. The sequence goes on along the minus strand of NW_005842351.1, from coordinate 898,572 downwards.
GCAGCCCTTCGGGTCCCCATTGGGTCCTACTCTACATGGCCCTTCAGGCTTCCTTGGTCACACACTATAGACGGCTCACACACAGCCCTTCAGGCTGCCCTCACACAGACCATACTCCACGTGGCTGCTGGCCTTCTGCCCCACACTGGGCCAAACTCAGCTTCTAGTCCCTCTCTGTGCCACTCTTCCACTTACTTGATGGGGCCACTACTTGGTCCCCCTTCACTGGGGTCTTGAGGTCTTACACCCAATGGGGCTCAGGTGTCCATAGATGTGCCTGGTCCCCTTCCTGTCCCTACTGCCATGTTACCCACCAGGCTATGGGGGCTGAGGCTATAAGGCATCCCATACTCACCTTTCACTAGGGAGGCAACTGGTGTGGCATTTCCTGGGGACCACTCCACAACAGGCAGCCCCACCACACCATCCTGTCCTAGCAGGGTATAATTTTACATCATGCCCCAGACCAGGAACCTCCTGCCATCCCCATAGTGTCTGCCCTGTACCTCCAAGGATGTTATGTTAGCAACAGCTCCAGCCAGGTGTTGTTCCCCTCCAGCTGCTTGCTGCAAACCTCTGGCTCCCCTGCTCAGGACTGCTCTTACTGCCAGCAAATGAGCCCTCTTCCCCAATCAGGCGACCTCCTGATGGCCATGTGACCCCTGATTGAGACTGCAACCACTTGCAGGCTGCTCTGCTGCTTTGTCTAAGCCCTTAAAGTGGCAGGCACCAAAGGTGCTCTGCCACAGCAAGCCACGGTACCTGCCACCATTAACACTGTCATAATTTGAATATTTTTTTAATTTGTTGACGTTATTGATAATATTAGTGTATGAACACTAACTCTTTAATTATGTTGTATCTTGGTTGGATTTCCTATACTGTACATGCAGAGTATATTGCTATCTACTGAGTGGGATATCTGACTTGCTCAAGAGAGCATGTGGGTTTGCAGCAGTGTGTAGCCCTCTAGAGTTGCCTGTATATGTGCGGGGAAGCTGTTCTGATGCACATTTACAGCATGTCAGAGCACAGTTGATTAATCAAGTAATTAGCATGCTCCAGCAGATTAATCAAGTCTGCTGTAGCGTGCGAATTAGCACACCTCCAGCAGCTTCTGCATCTCATGTATCAGCATCCCCATGCTTCAAAATGGCAACAGGAGGCGCTTTAACTAAAGCTCATTCAACAAGCTTTAGTTAAAGCGACCCTGCCGCCATTGTGAAGTACAGAAACACTGATGCACAGATGCTGCGGGCACTTTAATTAGAGCAGCTCTCAGAGTACAGAGTACAGGAGGTCAGTTCTGGGCTCCAAGTGATGATGTCAGGTGGCGGAAGGATTGGCAGGAGCTCATGGTCCAGGGGCTGGGCTAACCGGACGCAATTTGTACCCAGCAGTCACTATTTACATGTGCATTGGTCGCACTTAATGATTCCACCTTAAGATAGTACTGTCTCCAACAGTACTATCTTACAGCAGTTAATTAGTTTACTATACCGTAATACCAGTACACATGTAGACTGTGATGTTTTACTGCGGAGCTAATTAGTCAACTCTGCATTAAAGCACATGTGTAGATGCACCCACTCTTCAGAAGTGATTAAGAAAAGAGAACTATAGAGCAGTTTTTAAACCAAAGCTATCTACCTATCAGCCCTTTGGCCACATATGGTGTGGGAGGGGTTAAATTGTGGCCCACAGGGTTTGTTGTTTTGGTTGCATTTATATGAACCTAGAGGTGAGCACTCCTGCAGCTTGCCCCTTCTCTTCTCTTTGTTGGCTTCTGAATTCAGGGACTTCAGTCATTGGTAATCAGAATCAGCAGCAGAGGAAAGAGGGGGGCAAGTAATGGCAGTGTTCAGTCAACTGGTTCCAGAGCTATACCAATGTAGCTGCTCCAGTTGACATACCTACAAGCCACTGCTCTGCTGCCAGAGATGTGTCATCTGTCCCATAAGAAACCCATCAGCTGGATTTGGCCCACAGGGTCTGTGAGTTGTATACCCCTGTTTAAAACAAATACTTGTATCTACTTATGTGGGAGGAACTTGATAGAACACTGTGCACTAATATGAATGTAAATTGTTGATTTCAGTCAAAATAGTGGTCTGTGTACAAAAATTGCCCTGCCCCCTTTTCAGTCAAAAATCTACAATACTGTATGTAAGAACTAAACTGAAACAATTTGACTGTCAAAGATGAAATGGCAAATGTGAATAGCAGCAAAAGGAAATTATATAATGAAAACTGGAAATAGTGTAAAACTCTAACTTGGTACCAATAACACAATATAATAATTTTAAATATTGAGCCAAATCCTTGCTGATGTAGACTGGCATAGCTCCCATAATTTCACTGGAGCTACATCAGTTTACCAGGCTGAGGATATGGCCCACCATCTCTAATCTGACAATATTGCTTTAAAGAGCAGATAAGCCTTGGCAACAGTACCTGAGAAACATTTTTTTGCAAGGATGAACTGTTCTTGGAAAAAATTCTCCCATGTATGAGTCACAAGTAGGTTTTTCTTCTACAGCAAGAATGTGTTGTCTCCTTTCCTCCTCATTGAGCAATACAAACAAAATCCAGCTCTTCAATCTGAAGTTGCATTTTATGTAGAAGCCTTTGTTATCCCCCTTTATTTGTGGAATACAGAAGTGTGGCATTTTGGTATTCTTCTCTTTAGACAATAGGACGCAGAATAACTAATTGGGTTCTAGGGCTTAACGACCATTAAAATAGATTTCCCTTTTTGGAATAAAATAGATTTTTGCCCATGTGTTCTGTAATATAAATAGTATTCACCCATTGCTTGGGAGCACACAGTACTGCCAAAAGCTGCATGTTTTGCTGTATGTAAACTTAATATAAGGAAGCAGTGATTAGTATGCTCTTATGTATAATGGCAGGAAGGCCACTTGTAGCTCTTACATACTAGCAGAAGACAGGGAAACTCAAAAAGACTGTTTTGCCATTCAGAACTGAATAACTGTGTAAATAATTGATTTTTTTCAGATCATCAGTGAACCAAAATACAAAAAATGAGGGGAGTGTCCAAGTAACTCCACTTTTTTCCAGTTTTTCTTGTCACAATTTACCCTCCCCAATTTGTTTTGTTCAATACAAAATGTGCCATATCATCCTGGACAAAATGTTTTGTTCCTCATAAGAAAAGGAGAGTCGGGTTTGCCCTTTGTGTGCAGTATGTGAGTAGTAAGAGTATTCACCAAAGCTCCTTTCCTTCCTCAGCCTGCTGATGTACAAACTCACATTTCCCAACTGCAAGGAGATAGCAATAATGATGGGAGAACAAGGTGAGACAGTGAGGAAGACAGATTTTGAAGAACAAGAAATTCAAAGCAATCTCCCATCAAGGATAAGGTGAACACACTTTTATGCAATGTCCACAGCAGTCACAGAACTAAAGTCAATCATTGTAGTTTATCAATAAAGTTTAAGCATCCTGAATAGCAGTCTTCTGGGTAAAAGGATTTTAACATAGCACAAAAGCCAACACCAATTTTTTAAACTGCTTGGGATGAAAATGTAAACAACTCAGAACATATTTACAGTTGGCAGCTGCCCAAGAAAGAACCACTGTCAGTATATTTGTTCTAGAAATACTGCTCAGTTTAAAATGAAGGCACAGCAAAAAAGATCCTGTTCTACATTTCAAATTTCTTCAGTAACACAACAAAACAAAAGAAACAAGCAAATGCAGCATTTGCCATAAGGGTAAAAAACAATAAAGAAAAAGATTTGATTTTCAAGTTCCTAGGAGGGATATAAAATAAAACCTTTTTAAAGTACTTGACTATGCAATGTCCTTTAAAATAATAACCCACAAAGCCTTGTTTTAATTTTTGTTACATCACCATGCAACCCAATCAAAGCATTAAATAGAAAGATAAAATAATACAATATGGTCATGGCATGAAAGTTAGTGATAAATGATGAGAAACCATCTTGTAGTATTTTCAGAAGCACAATAACCCACAGTAAATTACGTTTTCTATGCCCATATAGCCGGTTTTAAAGTTGCAACAAGTTGTACTTATCACAATCCAAAGGTGTGATTTTTGTTTTTGTGTGTGCTTTGGCACTGCTGAATTATTTTCCCACCAATTTGTAGCTTTCTTTGCAGTGTGCATTTCTTCTTTGCAGCTAAGAAATGCTCGTTGCAAAGAGTTCCCGCCATTTGTATTCTAATTCGAGCCCCATTATTGGCTTGCGTGAAATTATTCACACGTGGCGGCTAGTGATTGGCTTGCTAGCCGTATAAAAAGCTTGGGTGGTTTCCGCCCAAGTTGGAGAACTCCGAGGAGAACCCCCGCAAGGGAGGACTCCATGAGCATCAGGAGGAGGAGACTTCACGCTGTGTGAAGATCTCTAAGCGCTGCGGAGCCTGTCGGACCCAGCGCGTTTCAAGAAGGCAACAGAGGTCTGATCAGCCTCTAGCCTCTCCCCGTCGCCATTCGCAATCCTCGACGTATCCCTCTCCCTGCGTGCAAAAGGATCCACGGAGCCTCGACAACTCCGTGGGAGTGATCCAAATATTGTCTGAGTCCTCAAACGAGGATTTAAGCAGAGCTGTACCTGGGAAACTGTCCAGCCTACACCGCGACCATCTTCGGTGTAAGTAAACAATCTTGAATCAACCATTAAGCGTCCGTGACTAATTCTAGCATGCCGCCTGTTTTCTCCGACCCAGTGTGCCCGGGCTGCTGGCCACAGCCCGCGCAGAGCACAAAAAGGGCCCAGATCGCACCCGGCCTGCACAGTACTTTGTCAAGATGAACTCATCTGGTTATTATTTAAGATATTTTAAACTGCAACCAATGTAAATCTTATGGCATGAAACCAATTCAGATCAAATTAATGTATTCCTACTGATGTAGTGTAAAACATACAGTATATTTATAGTGTCAGCTTTCTGAGGATTTCTGTCCACCTAGATATACAGTTTTGAAGCTTCTTAGCTTTGGGATTTTCTTACTCCTGACTTACAGCATGATATGAAATCATCTGTCTATATTTAGGAATATGATGATGGCAACTTCTTGCTCATAGATGAACTAGAAATCAAATAAAACTTCTTTCCAGACATTCTGTGGGGAAAAGACCAGAGGGTTGTTAGTGGCAGTGCAAAGCAGTCATGCTCACTGCTATCAATAGGCATATCATTTGCTTTAATTTAGTCTTGAGTTTTGCTTCTGTGGAAGTAAGACTTTGCCTGTATTCTGTATTCTGTAAGACTTTTCATCATAACTAGCTGACTGTGTGCACATGTGTCTCTCACTGATAACTTGTTGCCACTCTATCTCTTAGTACTCCCACAAATTCCCAAATAATTCAGATACCACCTTGCCTGACACAGATGAGAATTAGTTTATGTTTTATTAGTACTATTCAACAATCAGTTCCATAGGATGAAGTTAAATATAACTGAGAAGACAGAGATACACAGCTTGTAATTCATGATGATGAACATTAATTGACTCCTACCTAGAATATGCAGGCAGTGCTACAGGTACCAGATGCTGATGGGCCCACAGAGACATGCAGTCAGCAGTCCAGATTGAAAAAAAACAACCCCCAACAAAGTGAAATAAAATATTATTCTAAGTCCTTTCTCCTTTTTTCATTATTACTATTTGGGCTTCCCTCCTGCAGCTCCTGGCAACCCCTTGCAGGAAAATATTTGTAAAAACAATCAGTCCTGCCCTCACATCCTCACCTTCCCTTTAACCCCTGAAGAAAGACAGAGAGAGAGAAAGATTACAAACAGTATATGGAAAATGAGTGTATTGATGTGTTTTGTTTTATGTCTTTGAAAGATCTTTGTTAGTTCTCTGGGGGATGCCAGGGAGGGTACTAAATAGGCGATAGATCACAGATATCTAATTTGATGCTCTCCCTGTATAGCATTAATTTCTCCCACTGTCAGAGACAGTATACTGGGCTAGATGGTCCATTGGTTAGACCCAGTATGGCACGTCTATGTTCTTATATTCACTCCTAGGCACAAGAACATTTCACGTCACAGCCAAGTTACTAATAATGCTGATGGACCCTGGAGAGATGGAGGAAGGTCACTGTATTGAAGGAGTTGAAGGAAATGAAATAAGTGGGGAAGAGATTGCTTTGCTTCTTGACCATCAATTGCCTTCTACCTTGACTTCATACTAACATGACTAACTATATTTATTCAAATGCATTCATGGCTTCGGCCTGTTTCTTTGGCTTTGTGATTTCTCTCTATTTATGTAGGAGTTGAAATGGCTCCTGATCTGAATTTTCTTGGCCTCTTATTTTCCCAGGATGTTTCAGAGTCCACAATGGGAAAATGGCATTCTGGACAAGGAAATTCCAGTGCCCCAGTCCTTGTTAATGCGTGCTTGCATCCTTTAAAGGCAAGAGAGACTGGTGGAAATCCTCCAAGCTTATAGAAAATAAGACAAGCAGCCTAGCTTAATACAACAACAGAGGAGGCCTGGAAAAGACAGTAGAAAGGGATGGGAGAGCAGATAACATTGGGTGGTGGGAGAAGCATCATCAGAGAAGAAAACAGGCAAGAACCCTGTCACCACTATGCTGTTACTGTGACTTCAGCCTCTTTGCCACAGGTGGTTTTAACAGAGCATTGTCAGCAAAACTTGCCCTCTCCTGCAGCTGCTAAAATAACGTAATGTAAGGACAGTCTCCTGAAGTTCTCTTAGCCCTTTAATCTTCTGAAGCCAAGCTTTGGGAAAAGGTGATTCCCCTGCAGCTTCTCATGGGCTCCTCATTTCCCAGCTCCCTCATAGGAGAGGAGGTAGAGGCAGGATAGAGCTGTACCTTGTCAACTAACTGAATCAGAGACACACAAACTTTTGTGAGCAAGACCTTACTTCATCAGATACTAAGTATGCATATGTAGCTCGAATAAGTGAGTGAGGGCACAAGTGCTTTTGGCAGAGTGTGAGTGGTGGATGGAAGAGGTAGTTAGCTGTGTTAGCCTGAAGTCAAGCAGAAGGAAGGGTATATATGCACCTTAAAGACTAACTAAATAAGATATATAGAGAGAATAAGTTTTTGTGAACTTGAGCTCACTTCGTCAGATGCTGTGAAAGGAGAGCATAGGGCAGTGTATAAAGTGGAGTGAGAGTGATTTGAATGGGAAAAGAGGAGACAGAGGAAGGGGAGAGGGAGGCAGTGCTGGGAGAGGCATATAAGAGCCCACAGGAACAAAGGGATGACAGAAAACTAATGCAGGTAGTCCCTGTTTAAACCATACTTGGCAGTGGAGTGTCCAGGGAGGTTAACGTGTTCTTTCATAGGCCTTTCTGTCTTTCTGCACCTGATGTCAGATCGGTTCTCATTCATTCTTACATGTAAGGATTGTCTTGTCAGTCCAATGTAGACAGCAGATGGGCATTATAAGAAAGTAATGGCAGGTGAATAAGTATTGTATGTTGTACTCATTATTTGGTCTGGTGATGATGTGGTCTGTATTGATGTGGGGACATAGCATGCATTTAGGTCCATTGCAAAACCTGGTACCTCAATGAGAATGGGAGTTAGCTAGTCTGTTGCTTGAGAAAGACTGTTTGAGGTAGAGGGGCTGTTTTATAATATAAGGAAGAAATACTAAAAAACTTCTGAACACTACAAAAATGAGGGTAGAGACATTAAATGCCACATTTTCTTGTATACAGGTTGGCGGGCTCGCTGTCAGCAGGACCAGTTTGTACCCCCTGTGGTGGATGTGGCCAGGCAGTGAAAAATGGAGGAAGAGACTAAATGGCCATGGCAGAAAGAGAATAAAAGAGAAATTAAGGGTAGGAGAAAAGAGTTAGTGATAAAAACAGGGAAGAGCATTGAAAAAGAAGGTAGATAAATAGAAAATAACTTGGGGAAAATGTATGAGGAGGAGGAAAAATTAGTGCAAAGTGGAAAAAATGTTATGTGGAGTGGGGAAAGATTCCAGTATTCTACAAAGAAAAAAGGATGGGTCAATAGAAAAAGGAAAGAGGAGGAAGATCAAAAGAAAAGGAGGCAGTGAGCTCAACATTTATTACTTGAAGGGACTGCCAATCTTGTAAGTGGCTGTATCATAAATCTCATAGTACAAAGCTCTATGCTTCTCAGCCTAAGATTTTGATGAATCCTTTACAGAATGTACTTTGATATCCCCAGGAGAGGTCTTAGTGGATGCTTTGTATGTTTGGCATATGTTTATTTTGATCCCTGCACAGACTGCATATTGGAGAACTTCAAGCATTTTGGAACCCCCTGAAGGAAGACTTAAGACCCTCTTTCTCCATTTTTTGGTCCAGTGCAGATAGGCTTTAAATCCCATTTCATATCCAATACATGCAGCTATTTTCCTAATGATATTTGGGTTTAGGGCAGAAATATAAGAGAAATTACTTTAAGTATAACCATGTTCTTTTTGGATGTGTAGAAAGTCAAGATGTAGACTAAATATCATCTTTAAGAAAGAAATTAAAATGAGTTCTTTCACTGACCTTACTTGCAGTTCATTTATTCTCCTACCTGCTCAGAAAGAGACAGACAAGTACAGTGCTAAAAGACAGACCTTGTCAAGTGGCAGTGAGCTGCTTCTGCTCTACTGGGAAATCTGTCTTGAGGAGCAGTTGTGAAGAAATAGGAGGTAAGAGGGCATAAGAAAGAAATATCAGAAAAACTTTTGATTGAATATTCCAAAAACTGAGGGTGGAGGTATTCTATTTTTTCTTACATACAATGGACCTCAAAATAAAGTATGCGTCCTGTTTTTGAAAGGCACAATAAAGAAAAAACATCTTTTATTGTAGTCAGTAACTGAGTGTCAGCAGCTAGGGAGCCAAGCCTTCTCATTTGTGGTTCCGATCCACACTTTACTTTCACTTTTACCCCGTAAATAGCAGAAACTGCGGTTACCATATTTCCTCACATATTATGTGTACTCCAATTTCCAAAAGCTGGAACTGGGGGGGCAGGAGGGGGAGAGGTGTGTTTTTATATGTGAGAAAATATGATAATTTAACTTCTTATGTGGGCCACTTTTGAGGAATTACATTACTCTTAGATTTTGTATCTATAGATAGGATCAACATATCATGTAGTCTGACCTAGCATGGCCTACAGGATTTCATCCAGTTACATTTATAATGAGCCCAATAACTTGCATGACTAAAGTATATCTTTCAAAATGATAGGAAGATTTATTTGGAAGATTTCAAGAAATGAAGGGAGGACCCTCCCATAGCATCACTTCCCATAGTTTCTTCCTTAGTTGTTTATCCATCATCACTAAAACACATACCTTATTTTTAATTTCAGTTTGTCTAGTTTCAGCTACCAGCCATTTGTTCTTATTATGTCCTTCAGTGCTAGATTAGAGTCCTTTTAGTACTCAGTATTTTACCTTTGTGAGGGTATTTCTTAAATGAAGGGCATCTGTCAGATGTATGAGAACTAGGAATAGTGTCTGCCAAATACAGGCAGCCCTCGGACTTACAGCACAATTGGTTTCTGAAAACCACATCTTAAATCAAAACATTGTAACTCGGAACCAATTTTCCCATAAGAAACAATGTTATAAATGAAGGATTGGTTCCTGAACCAAGACCCAAGACCCTATTTTCACCAAAAATAACCCAGAATTTTGTACTCAATCAATTATAGATGAGTAATATAGCTACATTAATGTATTTATTTGTAAATAGCAAATTATGAAATGCTAGAAGGCTCAGGCAGGAGCATTAGAGCAGAGAGAAAATCCCTCATTCTAAATTGCACAGCGAGGCAGTTGTGGAGTGGTATGACACTGGCACAACAGTTAGGGTCATTTTAGCTCTAAATGCTGAACCTTTTATTATTAAAATTGAACTACCTATTTGCTGATCCTCATAGGATAATGGAATAGGCTACACTGGAATACACTTTGCTAGATAGAACTGCCAGCAGGCCCCCTTTTATTTTTTAAGGAAAATTTTTCATGTTCCAAGTCAAATCAGCCAAATCAATTCTAACTCTGAGAGTCAATTGAGAACTAAATGTGGCCCTACTGCCAGCAAACATCCTCCACCTGTGCCTGGGTCTTCAGATGCTTCCAAATCCTTTGGTGGGTATCTGAGGACAGAGGTGTAGCAGGGCAGCCCCATGATATGGACTGCCCAAGTCCAAAATATGAGCGGATCTAGGATCTTGAAAAGGGAAGTGCAGGTGGTGTGCATCATTAGATACAACACAACACATATTTTTCCTCCAGTTAAAGAGAAAATAGAAACTTTACCAATATGTTAGGGGCCCAGTGCTATATTATTCAATTTAAGATTAAAGTAAAAACAAATATAACTTTATTGGAATGTGTACTGATTTGCTAGCTTACCTATTAAGTTAAAAAGCACAACATATTAAGCAAAAATAGTCCAAAGATACTGTGTTATCAGTTTTGTGGTCATTATAAGTAAACGTACATCTTTTATTCAGATCATGAAACAAAATCTAGTCTTCCTGAGCATCTTGACAGCACATCCAATACTTTAGTCAGTCATTTCTACACTTAAGTTAATTTTGACCTGAATTGAGATTTTTAGCTACAACTCGCAACAGTGTTCAGGGCTGTGATATAGAAGAGAGATATTAGTTTACCAGGAATAGCAAGACAGCAACATTGCATAGGACAGAATAACTGGATTAATGAAACATCAAGACCATTAAAAAGGAGAGAGGGTTATTAACACCTGTGGGTGAAGCAAGATTATCAGGAATCAGGTACTTTATAATGAGCTATGTAATCAATTGACTCCCCCAGCACTGCTGAATAGAAATGCAGATG
>NW_005842351.1:850054-887710 GCF_000455745.1 Alligator sinensis | reverse complement strand
ATCAAAGGTGGGTACAACTGCACCACTGCACCCCCTCCATCCATCCCTGGTCAGAGAGAGGAAATTCTTTGTAGAGCACTTTAGAGTGTAATGACTAATGAGAACAATGAGCCTAAAGTGAATCTCTCAGATAGTCTGAGGAAGCTTTGATTAGTATGCAGTGCAGCAGCAGTCCAACAGAGGGAGTCTGAACTCAAAGTAGGACAACAGTCTCTGTTGTGGTCTAACTTCATTAAAAATGCCCAGAACAATGGACACCCATGTGTGAGAAATATTTGTTTCTGAAAGTCAGTTATAATTAATGTTTCATCCTTGTTTGCTAAGACTTAGAAATTCTGGTTGGATTACAAAATTCAATTTCACAGTCTTTATACTATGAATATTATTTCGGTTGTTCTTTAGGACTGTTCTTTAAGTACCCTTCTTTAGCTCCACCCTTAGGAATTCTTTCCTCTTCAGTTTTTTTTAATTTCTTCATTTTAATTCATGTCTCAGCTTATTACCCAATCCAGCAGTTTCAATCCAAGAGGCAAATACAAGTGTAGCAGTAATATTAGAAATAAAGATTTTTTTTTAAGTTTAGGTATTTTCAGGTGTTCATAGGCATGGATTCACATTAAGATTACTGTATAATTTGGTTGGTATAGTCCAAGATTTGGAATGCATGATAGCATTTCACTGGGTGAGAAAGTCATTGTTGCTTCAGCTGCAGCCATATTCATCTCCCCAGGAAGATTTTAAGCTTCAAAGGAGAATCTGGGTCATGCACATTTGAACTGTGTTTTAGCACATAAAACACAAGCATAAAGCAATATAATCTTTTATATCTGCTGGCTCCCCATGAGACATGGTAATGAAATGGCTGTTCAAGGTGCATTCAACTCTTGTGTCACTGTTTCCCTGTCCCAGAATAGAACAGTCCTTCAACGCTAACTCCAACAGAGGAGAATTACGTTCTTAACATCTCTTTAGATACTTTAAAGGAACCTTTTGCTGTAGTTTCAACATGCTAATCTGGAGAGTAAGACATTAGGGAGGTATGAACATAAAGCAATGTCAGCAGTAAAATAAAAGAAACAGAAAAGGAAAAAGAAAAGGAAAATCCTACAGCTTTTGCCTTCAAGGCTAGACATAGGTTTGAATGTTATGGCTGGAAAAGTCAGACTCCTATATCTTCAATATCTTCGGTTACCTAAATATTTTTAATAAGCACAACTAAATCCAAATTTACTGTTCAATTAATAATAATGTTATAATTATAATAATACCTCTTAATGGGCAGAACAAGTTGTGAATACTTATTAATCCAAGAAAAAGTAAATTACAAAGCAAATATAAAAGATAAAATATGCTTTCTTGATCTATTGACAGTACTGGTTTGTCCCTGAGCAAATGAATTGTAGTAAATAGTAAAAATAATGAGGTTCTAGTAATTCAAGACCTCTTTCACTTTTTCACGGTTCCTTTTGAAGACTCGGCTCATGATCCCAGATTATTTGTTTTTTTGTTTCACCCCAGCTGACCTCCAGAAAGGTCAGGGCTTCCTGCAAAATACAAAGCATGGTGATTAAGGCAACATTATTATCATAGAGAGAAAATTAGCCATGTTGCATAGCCTATAAGGTTATTATCAGGGAGCATTAATACAAAAACTTACTGTTGTGATTAATCATCTACTTACATACAAATGGCTCCAGCTTTTAAGGAAATTCTATAAATCTTTGATATTCTGGAATATTATTAAATCAGTATAAGAACAGAAAAATTTGCATGCAATACTCTTGTTACTGCAATTTTAACTTTTTTCATATTTTTTTCTTTTAATGCCCTTGATGAGATTCACAAATTTGAAGACAAATTTCTTATCTTGGGGAAAAAGTTAAGTCATGTGTATCCTAGCCAATTATGCATACTGTTCTGAGTATTTTCTCTTATACACATGAAGGTTACATTACCTCACAAAATGAACCTCTGTACCATGGGTAGCTTGCCAGTGGTTTGATGTAGTCAAACTTTGAGGGTGATATACAAAAGAAATTTAAAGCATAAGCCAATTTTTCTCTCTGAGGTTTAAAGGATACCTGTTTATTTGGTGTATGCCCCATCTAGCTTGAGGATTCAGCGATGAGTAGGATGACTAGCAATACTAATAAGATGACAAAAAATCAAATGATTTTTCTTTAATTTTAAACTTATTTGTCACAGACTTCATCATCCGACCAGCCTCCTTAGTCATCTACAGATTCAGCAATGCCTTCCCTATTTACTGGAAGATTGTCATTCTCATATTGAGGGATGACCACCGCTGCTGCACTTAGGGCAGAGACAAAACCTATTTGCATATAGAGAGTACAGTGTAATGTAGAGGTACATAACCTAGCTCAAGAAAGCTAGCCACAGGAGAATGGATCACCACACAGAATAATTTACACCATTTGGCAACATAAATTAGCTCACAAATTAGCTCTGTGCTGCTGTAACAAGGTTACTTCCAGTACTGGATCTAGCTCACTTAAAGCTGACTCAAATATATCTATGCTACATTTCAATCTATAGTGTAAGCATACCCGTTTATGATAGAAATAGTTTTATGTAGAATAGTAGGATGAAGAGTAAAACAGACTAGTAGAAAAAGTGTTTATGATATAAATAGTGTTATTTTATAATTCATGGGTGACCAAGATATGGCCTGCAGATCCTTGTCATCCAGCTCATGGGGTTCAGAGATCCAGAAATTTGACAGCAGAGCCAGATGAGTTTGGCATCATTGTTGTAATTCAATATTTCATTTTTTGGCTTTCTGCATATTTCCATGGCTAAAGATCCCATTGTATATGGTACAGGGTATACACATTGTTTTCCTGACAGTGGTGAAGTTTTCTAGGTGGGAATGTAAGAATTTATTATTGGCTCATCAGCTTGACTGGAATCATACAAAGCTCTGACATCATCTTTCAGTTCAGTTCTCCCTTCTCCAGCATATGACAATGATGAGAGGAAGGATGTGGGCAGGATTTTAATTGTTAAAAACCCATACTTGTACATATTTACAGTGAATATGTGAATGCTATTAAAGGAAATAAGAGTTCACAAACAAAGAAAAAAGAGGGCTATCATGAGAGCCCTTCTCTTATCCACAACATCAGTGGGAAGTGGTGCTGGCTCCTACCTTGGAGGGTCTTTAAGAGGAGGCTTGATGATTACCTAGCTGGGGTCATACGAGCCCAGTTTTCTCTCCTGCCCAGGGCATGGGGTCGGACTTGATCTACTCAGGTCCCTTCCAACCCTACATCTATGAATCTATGAGAGAAATAGTCTTTCAGTGAGAGATGGTGACTGCATTCAGTTTCTTTCTGAACTAACCAGTATAGTGTTGTCATCATTCAGCTTAAACGACATCTTCACTACAGAGTTAACACAGATGATTTACCCTTGACTGACTTTCTTTGTGCTACCATTCATTAAAAGAGAAGCCATGCTGCAGATGAATAAGTGAGTCGTAATGCTTTGTGTCTATACTTTCACTCTACCATCTTTTGTTATAGAAAGACTTCTGGGAAAATATCTCATGGGTTGTAGCACTGTGGAAAGTGGAAGCACTTTGAATTTTTTTTGCAGTAGATTGTGAAGAAATATGTCTGTCCTTTCAAGGTGCAAGGAGTGTTGCAGCTGCTCTAGCCTGTTACACTCTAGTTTTGTATCAACAGCCTTATTCAAACCAGTGGCATGACACAAGTCTATCTTGAAGAACAAACATATACCATATGTTGGAATTAATGCAAATTCTCATTTTGCCAGAAAAAGGAAGCTACAAGACTTGACATGCAGTGGTGGTTATTTTGGGAGCCACCAGTTCTTGCCATAAAGTAGCAGTATGCATGAGCATAGAGCATAGGCAATTTTCTAGAGCACAGCTGTAGACCAAGACCAGGTATATAAAGTAATGGAAATGCACTGTCTTACATATATGAAATAACTAGCAATGGGGCCAAAACTTATCTATGAGGAAAGTCACAGTCTTGGAACCATGTCATTCTGCCCATCCTATGCCAGGTAAGAAGATACATGCCAAAGAAGAGGTACAGTCATCTATATTAGGTGTTGGAGGATTATTCCTTGGGCTGTCGCAAATAATTAATTTTTCATTTCAGGGACCAAAGTGGGAAAAAATGTCTGGTCAACCAAGCATTCTATTTAACCCCATATAGAATGGGATTCTTTCATTTGTTTTGTTTTGGAATATTTGGGGCACAAAAGCAAAGTGCCAGATTCATAAGGCAGCATTCACAAAACAGACAGAAGTGGTGTGGTGCCACCTTCCCTTTATACTTTAACCAGTGCAGATATTTGAAATAGTCATTCATCTTCCATGTGCCCCCAGCCACTGTGCAGTAAGATTGGGTTTTATCTTTCTCAATCTCTTCTGTATACGTTGTTCCATTTTCTGTAAAATACTGTTATCGGTTGCATCATTACACTGAAACTTTGGGCATATCCATTGTCCTTTATATAAGAAGTTTGTGAGAAGTCATTGAGCTCCCAGATAAAGCAGGTATGAAAATATAGCAGTCTTCAAATACAAAATGCAAGTATATGTTCTTCACCCAAAGCAAATAGATAGATGATTCTACTCAGGAATTTTGCAGACAGGCTTTAGCCTGGTAGTTCTTTGATTAGGAGTGTGTGTTTAGATGTGTCAAATAATGCCTGTCTCATTTCATTAAATAATGCCTACTAATATGCTAAATGAAGTTCAGCCCATCAGAGATCTTAATGCTTTATTTTAAACATTTGGAAGGATCATAATCCCCATCTGTTCCTGCATTCGACAGAATGGCCTAATAACCCTCCATCACTTGTGGGATATGGATTAAAGTTCAAGGAAGTGGACTCTTGAAATATTTTAGAGATTTTTTTTAGATGTGGTCCAAAAGATTTTGTATTAGAAAGTACACCCTTATAATTTCCTAAACTTTAGCTTTTATCGGCTGTTGAAGGTACTTTCAGGATCATAATATTTAATAAATTCCTGAACTCATTATAAAGTCATTTTCCATAAATCTCATTTATAAAGCTCAATAGGAGAATTAGAAGATGACAATGAAAGGCTACATTTGTCTGGCAGCATAAATCCAACAACAGAGTTGTAGGATGCTCCAATCTTGTTATCTACCCGCTACATCCTGCCCTGTTTGCATGTTGGAGGGCACATTTCCTCTTAGAGAAAAAGTATAGGGTTAGTTTAATGATCCCCAATGAAATCAGGTCATTATCACAAGAGCAGGTGAGATAAAAAGGAAAGGAGTTAGAAGAAACAATATAAGCAGTGACACACTGGAACTATCAAGCCCTGCTGGCAGGGCAGCAAGCTGTGCAGACACATGATAGGTTGCAATTAGTGCAGGAACAGAATAAAAAGTTAGAAACGGCAATTGAAAATTTGAAACAAATTAAAAAATCACCCCCCCCCACCCCCAAGGTAAATCTTGAAAGACAGCAACATGCTCCAAATACTGACATAGCACCCGGAGTAGAGGTAGAAATGGAAAAAGGTGGCTCTTGCAAAATTAAAGAAAGGATCATAGGATAATTGGGATGGTTACTGGGATGGAGATATATGAATGACCTAGATCAGTGGTTGTCAACCAGTGGTACGTGTACCCCTAGGGATACTTCAAAAGGTCATAAGGGGTACACAGAATGAATGAGCAGCCAGGAGTGCAGCCCGGCAGTATGGAAAAGCTGGGTCAGCTGGTAAGTCTGTTGTGGGGAAACAAAGGGGGGGAAGAAAGGGAGATGGGGGGCCCCGTGGTGAGGGAGGGAGGGAGGCAGGGGCAGGCACTGCGTAGCCAGGGTGGACCAGGGAATGGAGCCATGGCTCATCCAGGGGGTGCAGAGAGTGGGGGCAGCTCCCACTGCTGCACACATGCCAGCAAGTCATGGGGGCATGTGCCCCAGATCTGTGTGTGGAGCAGGGTGGGCTGGGGCTGTGCTGAGCTCTTCCCGGCGGGGGGGCTGGGCTGTGCTTGGGGTGGGCAGCAGCAGTGCTGGGAAGGGGCTACGGGGGGTGGGGCTGCAGCCACCCTAAAATTCGCCATAGCCCCCCTTCCAGTGCTACTGCTGCCCACCTCAAGGGCAGCCCGGCCCAGGCCCCCACCAGGAAAAACCCAGCACTGTCCCAGCCCCATCCCACAGTGGCAGCCCACCCTGCCCTGCACTCAGATCCAGGGGCACATGCCCCCCGTGCCCTCCCAGGGTTCATGCAGTGGCAGGAGCCACCCACTCCCCCGCACTCCTTGGACGAGCTGCTCATGGCTCCGTCCCACACCACACCTCAGCTAAACAGAGCCTGCTCCAGCCCCAGCTCCACTGCTTCCCCATAGGCAGAGGAAGAAAATATGATTGGGAGGTGAGCATGCATGCGTGCATGCACCCTGCCCCTCTGCCAGCAGGTATGTCTGTTGTGGGGAAGCGGCGAGGGGGCAGATCGAGGCCCCTGCAGTTAGGGAAGGAGCGGGGCAGAGACGGGCAGGGGATGGGGTGAACAGGGCCCCAGGGCAGGTCATGGGACACTTGGAGCACGGGCAGCTCATCCAGAGTGTGTGGGGGCTCTTTCCACTGCACACATCCTCCAGGCAGGTACAGGGGGCATGTGCCCCCCAATCTGTGTGTGGGGCAAAGGCAGCTGCCACTACAGGCTACACTCCATGCCCCACTGCCAGCGCCCCAGGAGCAGCACAATGTGCACTGGCTATGCCGCCTGCCTCCTGCACACAGCTGGGTCTAACCTGGCCCAAACCGTTATGTCATAACTATGATATATATATATTTCATGCATATATTACTAATGCATTTAATGTTAATTAGTGTAGCCAGCCTTAAATTACATAATTGGTAACATTAAAAACAAGAAAAAATATAAATGGGATACATGAGCTGAAAGTTTGAGACAGAAGGGGTACACTTGTTAAAAAAGATTGAAAAACCCTGACCTAGATCAACCACCATCCAATGACTCATGGACAATAGCCACTGTACCACAACCACACCATTTGAAAGCCAGGTTTCAAGAAATCCTATTCTGAAGCCTGGAACAATACCTGCAAAAGCAGTAGAGATAGAAGTGAATGAAAAGTTAAAAGAAATCCACTGAGTCCACCCTTGCTCATAGGAGGAATGGATCACCTAGTTTTAATAAAATCATACATGAAATAAATCAGTGCAGCCACAGATTCCTCAAAATCTACCCATGCAAAAATCACGTTGCCTATGACATGGGGTACAAAACTTAAAGGGACAGAGCAAGCAGAGTTGTACCAAGGATTGATGCATTAAATCAATGGAACAAACAACTGGGCAAAAACTGTCTACAGGTCATACAAAGGCATGTGCAGACCAATGTAGATAGACAGGGCATGAATGCATAGATAGGTATAACAAGATAACCTCAAAACAGTGTCTAACCCACTGGGTTACCATCTGTCTGTACATTATTCTTTTTCATGATGATAGTGCAAGATGTGCAATCTTATCGTGAGATGTGTGAAAGGGATAGTTGTGCTTGGTGCTGAATAGTCTGGTGCCTGTGTGATATAACTAGGGCAGGAACACCTAGAACAGGATACCCATGAAGCCAAGATATAGATGGAATGTGATACTTAATCTGTTGTGATCACTATATAAAAGGAGAATTGGAAATCAAGGGAACTCTGTAGCGGCCTAGGGAAGCCTGTGTGGTGTTGTGCTGACTATCTTGTCCCATGTAAAAATGCATTAATACCCAGTCTGATGTACTTGTTAAGCCAAAACATGTTAGGGCTATGCTAGTAGACAATAAACCTGGCCAAATCTTTGCCACTGTACTGAGCCTGTGATCATTCTTTAAAACAAGATTAGGGTTTGGATCTCCTGGCTGTGACTTTGGCCAGTACCACAATTGCTGAGACTTCAACACTGACAATGCATCAGTAACACTCAACAAGGATGCCACCAACAACCACACTGGTGACCCTGACAACACATCTCTGCTACATTTCTTTGTTCTCTTAGTAATGCCAACAGCTTCGTAATTTGGGGTAGGCAAGTGGGGTGTGAGAATTAGGCGCTGACTTAAAGGGGGTCATCCTCAAGGCCCACTGTGCTCATCCACTGTAGTCAGCATTTTTCAAACCTCTTTGACACTCTCTCACCCCTCTAATGGACCTCTCTTCCAGCTGCAGTGCTGTTCCTCTGACCTGATTATCCACAGTGTCCCAACACTTCCTACTCTGATGCCAGGTCTGCTCTCTTGCCCCTGAATTTGCCCCTGCAGATCGTCTACAAGCATGCAACTGTGTGGCACTTGGTGTTGTGGATAAGTGAGGTAGCCCTCCACAAAGAGCAGGGAGGACTGGGAAGGTGTGAAGTAGAGAAAGAACCTTCCTGGCAAGCTTTGCCATAGCAAGTGTAGCTGACCATTTGGGTTGCAAGAGTGACAATGAGGTTTGGGAAATGCTGGCCCAGGATTCATATCTTACGAGTTTAGTTACATCTCTCAATGCCATCTCCACATTCTAGATGCATTGCTCTTTCCTTCCTCCCTTTCTTTTTTCCCCCTTTTCCCTGATCTATCTTATGTTCTGGTCTCTTTCTCTTCCACATTTGTACCCTTCTCATTTTCTCCCTTTCCTTCACCCTATTCCTCTTTGTTCTCTACATTTTCAGGCTGGAGAGATATCCCCTTTCTCCCAGCTTTATAGTCATCCTGGCCTTCCCCCAGTGGGCCCATTTTCAACATTGCATTCTGCTCCCAATCATCCTGTTAAAGGACAAAATGGCATGTGCAGAAAGAGACTAAGCCTCAGAAGCACTTCCTCAGGTTATTGTTCTCTGCCATATTGAAAATACATTTCTCCTACATAGGTTGAAATCCATACCCAGTCTCAGTGCTAACTTTAAAAAAAGGGTGAGTTACTAGGTATGTATACTTAATGTATATCCATGGCTGATGCATGCTGTTTGATAACATATTACCTGGTAATTGTGGAATAAGGGTCTCTCTGAATGGCATTACAATGTCAGACGTCATGGCTTGTCATCACTCTTCCTCTCCAAACTTGCATTCTGTAGTTATACTGGCTCAACCCAACCTGCCCTAATTTTGTACATTTGTTTTCTGAAATTCCTGCTGCCTCCTCCTCTTCACTGTGTGGAGCAGCTAGACAACTTCAGGAACTAGCGGGTTTGCTAAAACAGCCTGCTTCTGATGCCTTCAAATACAGACCTGTGAAAACACAGCAGTCCTGTAAAAACCCACTTCATTCTTCATATTATTTCCTAGGTAGTAGTACACCTACAGCACCAATAATTTTCAACCAGCTCTGCTACTCAAGTTTGTTTGTGATACACTGCTGTTGCTTAGCAGCACATAAACCATAGCGCTTGTCAAGATTCACAACAAACTGTAGCTATTATTTATTTGCATAAATATAAGAAGAGATTAAATGAGGATAGCCTCATGGATTTATTACCAAGCAGCATGACCTTCATACATATAGCATCCCTATGCTGTCATTATGCTTTTTCTTCTTCATTGAAAGACATGCAGAAAACTTCATGGGGGGGAGAGGAGGGAGGGAGTGTCAACATATCAACAATTGAAATATTTTCACAGAAAACTAGAATTATTGTTCTAAATGGTGCTGTGGTGCCTTGTGGAAGCTGTAATTTAAATGCCTTATGCTCCCATTGTCCTCTATGGGCTGAACAAATTGTACATCCCATGATACAACACTCTCCCTTATTGGAGAGTGGCTGACCTGGTGCATCGTAGAAGCTATGATCCATTAATTTTCAGGTTTTGCCCCAAAGCTTTTTTTTCTGGCTTTTTTTTCTGGCTGACATGCAGCTAATGTACATTGCTGTCTGACTGTAGCGTAAGTGTATCCAGCAACATTTTCCATCTCACTTCCAGCCTCTTGTATATTATAACTGTGCAACCACTGGGTCAGGGAAGCTCCAGATGCAGCTCCTTCTGCTTGCCCCCATCATCAGCACCTGCTGCAGGTCAGTGGTATGCAGAATTCACTGGGAAGGGGGGTTCCAGATGTCGCTTTTTCTAACACTCCTTAAATTGCAGGTCATTACTGAGACTCCCTTGGACGAGGATGGAAGGGGTTCCAGATGCAGCTCCCAGGTTTCCTACTGAAGGTGCTTATGGAAAGATCTTTCCCATTGGTTAGTCCTAAACACTGCTTCTTGCTCCTTTCTCTCACCAAACAATGAAGATAGCCAATCAGCTTCTGAGAGCTCTGTGAATTCACATTTGTTGACATGTTGCTGGGCAACACCTGGGCGAGGAGAGGGAGACTCCCATTTCCACGGCACCAGAAAATTCTAACCTTTCAAGCCCTGTTGTTGGTAACACAGCAGGGGGATCATAATGTGGGGGTTTAAGTGCTGCAAACACAAGGTAAGACAAGAAAAGTTTACATAGAGAGTTAGAGAAACTGTGCTTTATTTTATGGTCTTCTAAATCTGTTGCTTAAGCTGCAGAGTTTCTCTTTTTAGAAGAGAGGAACAAGAATCAAAATCCAGAATCAAAAACCCCATGTTTTTGGAGGAAATTAGGATCTAGATCTAAATTTTGCTGCCTACACCCTTTTAAACAGGGATAATTTTTAGGGTAAATTGTCAATGTACTTCCTTCAGTCTCTCTGGCCATTCAGTTCAGATGATTCCGTGAATGCCTTAAAGGTAACAGGATAGAAAAATAATAAAGCTCCCAGCTCAGGCAGTGAGTGGGGAAATATGAAAACCATGTTTGTGATATTTGCATAGAAGTGATCCTTCTGGCCCTTAGGAAAGCTGGGCTGTCTGTTTGAATACAGGACTGAACTCTGGGAACTGTTGCATTCAAATCGCAGCTCTGCCATGCTCTTGTTCTGTGGCTTTGGAGGACTCAGTTAATCTGGTTATGCCTCAAATTCATGTTGGTTTCGACAGATGATCACATTTCCCAATGTCACAACAGTAGTGATTGGGTAATTAAGCCCCTTCTTTTACCCCAGAGATCAAACACAAAGAGCCCATTGTGCAGGATGCCTACAGATCTCTGAGACTTGAACAAAATAGATTATTGAGGAGAACAGATTTAAGTAGTATTTTTCCCACCAACATTGGTTGATTTGTGACTATTTGACAAATGGATTGCTTATGCAGTTTCTTTCTTTCTTTAGCACATCTCATTTGTACAGGCCACCAGGGCAGAAACATAGGCTCTGTGGGCAAACCATGTTTAGCTTCCTTCCCTCATTCCATTTTCTTTCAGATGGAAACCAAATTTGATTATTCTGATATTTAAAGGGGGAGAGGGGGGAGTACAAATAAAATCATAATGTATAACATTTTGGATACTGGAAGTTAAAAAACCTTACTTGACGAGCAGAATAACCACAACTGGCATGTGAATTATTGACCATACCACATCACAGATAGAAGTACAAATGAAACTACATGTGTTCCTTGTTGAAAATTTCCGGTTGTGATTTAACTTTATGCTGACACACATAAAATGATCTCCTCTCCAGGGGTATGGTTGATAGAGTTGTTGCTCAAATTATTAGCATAATTGACATCAGTGCAAAATTTACTAGTGTTTTATTTCATTTGGCATTTTCATTAATCCAGGAATCTGGTATATGATTTGGAAAAGGAATGTTGGGCTTCTAACTAGATGAAGCTTATTTTGCAGCTTAGAGTTTGGGTATGCATATTTTACATTGTTCTTCATTTAACTGACATTATTTAGGGTATTCAGGCTTCTGTTCTATATATTTTTCGATAGACTCATGAATTTGAACGAAAACCTGGTATTTGAAGAATTGCAAGACAGAAAACAAGATATATAAACAAATAATATGAATAACAACATAAATGAGGAGAAAGCAAAGTCAAAAGTAGTAAAGCTATGAAATCATCAAAGCATAATGGGAACAATTAAGGACTCAGACCAGTAGATCTTAATTGTGGCATCCCATATTGATGACACAGTCAGTCAACATTGATACTGTAGCAAAGAGACATTTTTCTTGCTGCAGAAGCCCATGTTTTTAAAAAATGACAAGAATATTTTTTCAGATAAGGGTATTGTGGCACACTGTTGGTGCCTGCCACTTTAAGGGCTGAGCCAAACAGCCAGCAGGTGCTTGGTTACGGTGGCCATTTTAGAACTCTGGCTGCCAATATAAACAGAGCAGTTCGCTGCTGGCAGGCCAGGCAGGGACATTGCCTGGATGAAAGGCTGTATGTAACATCTTGAAGGTAAGGGCAGGAGCTGTAGGGGATGGTTTGGAGGCTCCTGGTCCTGGGCATGACCTCAAACTGCACCCTGCCGGGAGTGGGTGGCCTGGTGAGGCTCCCAGTGGTGCAGGAGTCCCCAGGAAATACCAGGCCAGTTACCACGCCGGTGAAAGGTGGGTTGGGATGCCTTAATCCTTAACCCCCACAATACTGTGGGTACAAGGGGGCCAGGCATGGCTATGGCCACCTGAGCCCCTACCGGAGAGGGAATCCCCGTGGCCCCAGTGAGGGGGCAGCCCCGGTGAGGGGGTGGAGATGAGGAGCCCCCATGAGGGCTGGGAGCCCAGTATGTGTGTGTGAGTGTATAGAGTTGCTCTGGGAGGGGCCAGGCCAAGCTTGGACCCGGTTGGGTAATTGGCTGGCCACTACCCCAGTGAGGGTCGTGGGAGAGGCCCAAAAGACAGTATGTCTGCCACCCAAGGTATGAGCTAGATAAAGCCTATGGCTGAAGGGGCCTGCTCCGGGAGGGAGCAAGGCAGTCTAAGTTGTCAATGTGGAAAAGAGACCCTGTGAGACGGGGTGGAGTGTGAGAGGCCCTAGTGAGAGGAGGGTGGTATGAATGTGTGTGTGTGTGTGTGTGTCTGAGGCCTGACAACAAGGGCTAAGCTTTGTCCGGCTGTAGGCCAGGAGCATTGTGTCGTCTAGATGCCATCTGCGAGGCTTGGGCTGTGGTGTAGGGGAGGAACGGAGTCGCAGATAGCGCCCCCTGGCATCGAGGCAAGAATGGGCAGCCTCCTGCCTAATTAACACCATAATTATGTATCATCAAGGCAGGAGAGGAGGCGGGTGGTGGGCGGGCCTACGGCAGGCCAGCCCTGAGAGAGCTCCCTGTCACAGGTATTAAAAATTCATCATCAACTTGCAGCTGAGTGGGACATCTGATAAATTATTACTCTGGTCCTTACAGCTTCCCTACAACTCTATGCTGTGATATGCTCACATTAATTGAGTCCAAACAGTTTTTGAATGTGAGGCCTTCTAACTGCTATTTACATATAGCAGAAAGCAGGAAGGGATTTAATAGTTAACACTCTTACCTGAATCACTAGGGGCATCTTTAATCATGCTCCAGGGGGTGGGGTGCTTTAATTAGAGCAGCTCTCAGGAGCTGCTCTAATTAAAGTGCCTACAGTGTCTTGTGTATTCAGCATCCCACACTTAAACCCTGCTGCCATTTTGTTTTAACTAAAGCTTATTTGATGCGCTTTAGTTAAAAAAAACTGCTGCTGGAGCATGGTAATTAGCATACTCTAGCAGACTCAATTAATTAATTAATTAACTGAGTCTGCTCCAATGCACTGTAACTACAGCACATTGGAGTAGGTGTCCTGCAGATCTACAGGTACCCTACAGTAGGCTGTTTATACATGTTACATTTTTCTAGGTTTAATCTGGACTACAGCCATCACTATATACACGTGGATGTCTTGTAGCCTGAATTAGAATTGGCTCCAATCCAAATTAACTAATTCTCATTGAAAGTTAATACAGACTAGGACAGTCCAAACTAGGCAGTTTAAACTGTATTAATTAACATGTATATATGGTATTACTTTTAGGAAAAACAGTCCTTAGGCAAGATAAGCATTGCAAATATCAATCCTTGCAAGGGAAACTCAGTTGGGTTTTTGCAACACAGCAGAGGCTATCAGGCACAAAGTAACATCTTTACAAAGTCAAATGTGCCAGCAGCACCTTACTGGCCATGTCTATACATGCATTAATGAGCCATTGCTACTGCGTATTAAGTTTATGACCTCTAATATGAGGTACTACATAAATGTGCAGTAACTGGCACAAATGCACAGTATTGTTTTCCACCCCTCTGATCCTCACCACCAGGCATTTGCATTTTCACAGACCTGCATTTTGCATTTTGGTTTGTATTCTATGCAGGAGAGCACACAATTCACCAGCAGACTCTCAATATGCCTGAAGAAGGGTGTTTGTGCCCAAAAGCTTGCAAAGAACATTTTTTCCAGCCATTTACCTTGAACAATTTGCATTCCCAAAGAATCTGCTACCTGATCTTTCAGTGTCTCCATCTGGAAATGTTTCTGTGCCTCTCAACTTTGGACCCCTTTTATATCTATTCTCATTTTTTTCTGGGAGCTGAATACAGGCTTACTTGATTTACAAAATGGGGAGAATAGATAAAACAAGTGCTACTAGGTTAAAGTAAAAGGATCTTCAGCTCAAAAAATTACAAATAGATTTTGGCATCAAGTAGCAATTGCTTGTATTAAAATACAGGGATAAATATAGAATCCAAATCTTTTGGACTTTGTCAAAATTAACAAGTATGTTAGTAAATGTATGTGCATTATTTTATTTAGAAAATTATAATTAATATTTTCAATATGAGCATTCTTTAAACATAGTCAGAAGGGTAATTACAAGCTTTCTTGATTAGAAGCAGCACAAATACAATAATTTTTTTTCTTCCAGAAAGTAAACTCCATCTGCAAATGTGTCTATATACCAGCAAGCTGCACATTTCAAACTAGATAGTACACTGAACTTGCACAGGTGCACAAAGACAAATCATGTGCACAAATCCTAAAATGTGTCCATTGAAGGAGACAACCAACAGAAGATGGAGTTCATGCATAGATGTCTCATCCAGGACCTGGCTTTTTTAAAGTCATTCTCTCTTGCAAGGAAATTAAAAGAAAATACATTTCCTAGCAAGAAATAACTTCTTGAACAGAAAGCTTCACTAAGGTCCCTGACAGGATCTAATCTACCATCCCAACATTCGCACTTCCTGACATGCCACGTGCAAGGCAGGATGCATGATTTTGTGATCAGAGATTAGATCCCAATCATGTCCCATTTGCCAGTGCAGGGGGAACCTGGGATCATGATCACCTGCATCGGCAACTTGAAACCTGGGGACGCATCCAGACGAGCACAGTTGTGTGGTATGTGCAGATAGCCAGGAGTCAAAAAAAAAAAAAAAAAGGCAGTAAAAAAAGCAGAGCAATGCATGCTTGGCCAGCACATGCTGCTGAAAAGCAAAGCTGGGCTGCCCAAAGCCGCACTCCACTGCCAGCCAGGCTCCATGCAGCAGAATCGCCTCAGCTACAGCCCCAGGAGGCACCCAGGGTCCCAGGTAAGGCTGATGAGGCCAGCTCAGTGCTTGCCCCAGTCTCCCCTACCCCACCCGGGGTAACTTGCTGTATGCCAAAGTTCACATGGCATGGGCATTCCATGGCAGATAATATGGGCAGCTGGTGCCTCCTGGTACTGGGGGGGCACCAGTGGCCAATTGCCAACTGGCGGGGTGCGGGGGGAGAGGGGAGTCCCCAGCAGCCAGTCGCCAAGCAGTGGTCAATCTCCACCACTGGCAAAAGTGCTGGCGGCGCTTCTCTCAGTGCCCCCACAATCTTGTGGAGGGGGGGAACCAGCCATCACACCCCACTCCCCAGCCTTCAAGGGCCAATCTTGGGGGGGGGGCACATGCCCCCCATGCCCTCCCTACATGTCACCTATGGGAATAACTTTGTGGCTCATTTACTCTATTACCACACCTTAAATTGAATTGAATTGAATATGGAGCCAGGTTACTATTTAAGGCCCGATTAACCTGTTAATCATGTAATGTAATGCAAATCCTTAGGACTCTCAGTAGATTTGAGGAAAATGTCATCCTTATTAAAGCATGTCTCAAAACTTTGCATTTGAAAACTTTTCAAAGAAAAAAGAGGTAATTTTTTCATGAAAATGTTAATAAATTATTTTTCTTATTTGCTCTGCTATCATCACAATTGCTCACAAATACAAATAATTTTTTGTTAAAGTCACAGTAAGTCTCTTTCAGAACTAGACAGGAAACAATTACTTTATCTCTCAAAAAATTGAGATTTTAAAAACATTTCTCTTCTGTGTTAGGATAGCATACAGGAAAAAAGCAACTTTCTGGGTCATTCACTCAAGCTTTCCACTATAACAAGCAAATGCAATCATGAACTTACCTTGGTAAGTTCTTAAGATGTTTTAAGTTGTTTATTCCATGAGAGAGACCCTTCAAAATTTATACAAAAAGGCAGTGCAAGGGAGAGATCCACCCCATCCCACTGCACCAGTTAATGCCCTAATCTGGATGATGGTAGATCAAAATTCAAGTACCTGCTCTTTCCCAGATTAAGAGCTGGGACCTCACTCCTACATACCATGTGCCTGACCTCTTGGGCAAGGGTCAGTTTCTCTTTTGTTCTGAAAAGTGGTTTCCGCTATAAAAAATTCATTGAACCTTGTAACTGTCGGAGATCAGAGCAGTGCCGGCAGCTGCTTTCTGACCCCCCCCCCCCCACCACCACCACCAGAGCAGTAAAACTTTCACCTGACAGGCGGGTAGTGATGGATGGGGTGAAATTAACCAGGCACAGACGCGTGTTGGTTACAGGAGATTGTTTACTTACGTTGTCCAGATAGTGACGTGCGACTCAGGCTGAGCCTTTGTTCCTGTTACAGTTGCTTCGGTTACAGTTGAGCGAATAAGGTCGGGTTACGATATCAAGCGATGACAAACGAATCGCGCTGAGAACGGACTATCGAGCCTGCAGGGCTTTACTACGTCAAAATTAACGATGACGGGGAGTGATTGACAGCTGATCAGGCTGTCAAGCTACTCTGGTGATGGACTCAGGTCTCTCCTCAGAGATTTCTCCGGGGTTCTCCGCCTCGGGCGGAAACTGCTAGACTATTTATAGACAGAGGTGTCTGACGGAGATACCCAATGATGAACCGTTATGTGGAATCTTTAATTTTCTGGCAAGCAGCAGTTCTTTGTGCTCTCAGGTTGCTATCAGGTTACAAGGTAGTGGGTTAGGTTTTCTGCCTGTTACGTATGAGGTTATGATGAGGGGCTTACGCTTGTTTCTTGACCAATTGCAGGGATTTATGGTAGGGCTATCCCCTTTCACCCTGACCAGTCTTAAGTTTCGTTTCTTGTTTGTAACGTGGGCATAAATTGTATACAGCTCTCCGCCAGGATTTTGTTTCAGGAGTGTCTGGCAAGGATTTTTTTTTTTAACCCTTAGTTGACTACTTGAATGGTATCTCTTGCTAGTGGCATGGGCACTGATTAACTGGGTTGTGACAGTAACATTGTGCAAAAAGAATTCATCTTGACTAATCAACCTTTTCTGATCAGGAAAACACATTTGGCCAGAAAATTCCTGACTGGCTCTATTCTAGCTGTTTAATTAGGGAATAGTACAATGTTATTTTTGTTACATAGTACTGCTTTTTAGTATCTGAGACTCAGAGCTACTAAAGAGTACTTGCCCTCAGCTATGTGTGTCTATCCCTGTTTAATGAAGGTGTTGACACCGACCCATGTTCTGCAAACAGGTTGTGCGGGTGTCACATCCCTTAGTGCCTGTTACACATGTGGCTGCCTCTCTGGTAGAACAGGCTTCGCTTATGGACATTTCTGAGTGCATTACTCATAAGAGATTTAAGCCAGGCTCCTATGATATTAGATCTTACAGCAGGGGCAGGCAATTATTTCGGGTGGAGGGCCACTTACTGAGTTATGGCAAGCCATCGAGGGCCACATGCCAGACAGCCAGGGACAGATACATATTAATTTTATAATTTTTTTAGGGGCCTCACGGGCCAGATAGAATGGCCTGGCAAGCTGCATCTGGCCCGCGGGCTGCATTTTGCCCACCCCTGTCTTACAGTCTCACAGGGCTTTGCAACTGCCAGAAATGGGTGTATATGCCAATATTCTGTGAGAAGATCTTGAGAACTATTCCTTAAGATGGGAAGATATACAGAAATGTGGATCTTGCTCAGCTCTGACAAGATAAATCAGCCTGACTGGGAAACATGGAATCAATCCTTTTCTCAATGAACTTAATTCAGACTTGATTGGACAATGGATGTTTCTTTTGACTTTACTAAAATGAAAAGAATTTACTTCCTTGACTGACTAAAGGGGACTGTTATTTGGAGAAAAATATAATATACAGGAAATGTATAAAGGTTTTGAATTTGGATGGATTTGCTAAGAACATATTTAGAAAGTATTTATTTTTTGCTTTTTGTCTTTCAGTTAAAAGATGTCATATAATAAAATACAGCAGATTAGCTCACACTGTTTAAAAAGTGTTTTGAAGTACCTTATATCACAGATTTCTAGCCTGATTTTAAAATTGAGCAGAATAAGGCAACTTTGGCACAAAGAATGCTATTTCAATCTATTATTTAGTATTATATGTTTTCTCTTAAGAAATAGTTAGAAGACTTGTGGAAAAGTTTGAAAACCATTTAACACTGAAAAAATATGCCTGTAATGTATGGCATTTATTTTCTGTTTCTTCCATAAGTATTTATTGCGGACATTTGTGTTAATGTAAGAAAAGCACCACATTTTGAGAAGCAAAAGCATTACCTGTTGCAAGCAAAGGAACTTTAGTTTGCAAATGGTGATGGATTTTTGCATTGGAAGTGGGCATCCTGCCCTTAATAATCCCAGATGTGCATGCACATTTTTGTGAGTATGATTAAGGAACCAACTTTTGAAAACATTAGCTAGCTCTAAAACAGCATTTGTTCCATTAGGGTTTCATGTGTAAAGCACCACATTGGCAGTCAAGAAATATATACTCAGTTCCTGACTTTGCAACTGACCTTCTGTGTGACTGTGAACAGATCACTTCACTTTTCTTCTTGTCTTTTGTTAGTTTGTCTATTTAGCTTACAGCCTCTTTGTGGCACACACTGTCTCTTACTATGTATTTGTTCATAGTTTAGCAGAGGGGAATCATGTTCCCAGGGTTAGGACTTCAACTTGCTACTGTTACATAATTAAATTGGTGATGATGATTGTAAACCTGTTGGTAATATATTCTTTTTTTAATAACTGAAATTTGATGTCACAAGTAAGATTATAACTTTTTCTGACAACCAGCGTTCCACTGGCCAATGTGAAAATAAATTGTGTCCCAAATAGGAATTCTCACTACAGCCATCAAGTGAAGGTTAAGCACAAAAAGTGAAGAGTTGTGGACAGTGGTGAAGGCAGGCAACAGGTCAATTCTACAGTCCTAAGTGAATTTCTCTCTTAACCAGTGAGAGTTTTCCCTGAATAAGGGCTTTGGCACATAGGACTTCTCTTAATATGTGTTGAAACAGAAGTTTTTTAATAAGATGTACTTTTTTCATTTACTTACATGACAGTCACAGCCCAAGGAGGATGCCCAATTGACTGCTTTGTTTACATCCCACCATGCAGAG
Source organism: Alligator sinensis (assembly GCF_000455745.1). Classification (NCBI taxonomy): domain Eukaryota; kingdom Metazoa; phylum Chordata; order Crocodylia; family Alligatoridae; genus Alligator; species Alligator sinensis. Next base: position 868,120 of record NW_005842351.1, on the reverse strand, counting down.
ATCTGTGTGTTTTAGCTTCACTGGGCCTTCTGAGACCTGCTGACTCTGGATTTAGCCTCTTTAGCACACTTCCTTGGTCCAGCCATGTCTGCATTTGCAAAAATGAGTCCTTCCAGTTCAGCTGCCAGAAGCTTCCAAAATTTAGCCACCTCCCTGCCCCCAGATTCCCCCATTATTTTAAACACGGCCTTTCCCAGAGCTCCTGCCATATGGGCACTCTCCATTTCTTTTAGCATTTCAGGGGCAAGAGATAATGAAAGCAAGCAGAGGTTTTGTAAGGATTTTAAAAACCTCATTTGTTTTAGTTAGTCCCTAGCTTGCATAGGGACATAGGACTGGAAGGGGTCTGGAATGCAATCCCCTTCTGCCTCTAGGCCCCCACTGTAGAATCCCTTTCATAAACTGATCGAGCTCCGTCTAAAAAATAATAATATTTTGCTGCCTCTGTTGCTTCAAGTTCCCCTCTCAGTCTCATGAGCATTCTTTGGGCTGGTGTCAGTCCTCTATGGAGGTCAGGATTCTGTCTGTCCGTCTGCATATAGTTTATACGCTGGAGCATCTCTCTCTTTCCTCCTCTGTCCAGCCCATTTTATGTAGTTTCTCTCTCTTTCAAAATATCTTGTGATAGACTTGGTATTTTGAAAGCTTTCATTCCATTTGTCAGGTGAATCTCTAAACAGCCTCCATTCCCAGATCTCAGATATGAAAAACTGGTTTACCCTGGGAAGTAGCCAACACTTTGGCCAATGGTACTTCACCCACATTTAATGACCCCAATTGTTAGCCCAGTGCCAGGTGAAGGAACTTCTCCCGTCACTTCTTGTGAGTTTCAGGTCAATATGGACGCAAAAGGACATCGGAGAAGACAGCCACATCCCACACTCAAACAAAATTTGCAGTCTGACAGGCACATACAAAGAATCCCCAGTACGGAATAAAATGTGCTTGCTGTACATTGACAGATTTCCCCCAGTTGTCACAACTAATTTTTCATCTTGCTGGTGAAGAAGCACGTTCTTTCCTGGCAGCAGAAAGCATTTTGCAATGTGTTTTTTCTACAAGGTAAATACTGTTTTTTCAGTTGTGAATTCTCCTCATGGAACTCCTCTTTAAGAAAAAGCTGAAATGTTGAGGACTCATAAGAAGCGGCCAATTTAATCCCCTGCTCAGCACAAATATGTTTTGTTCAGTAGAGTTCAGTCAAGGCATCCAGGCTTATAAAATGGCCTGATAATGGGCTTTGAGGGGTTGTTTACATAAGGGATTTTAGAGAAATGAGAAAACAGAGAGGCTCTTCAGGAAGAGTTTTATATGGGGGAAATAGGAAACGTATGTGTGAACTTTGATTCCTGGTTCCAACACAGAAATGGAATAACTCCTAAACAATAAGAACAGCAGCCATTTCAGTGAAAAACCCTCCTCTTCCATCTAATGGTAGAACCCTTCCTTTCAAACCAATTGTTTAACCTACACTCTTAATGGCTTGGAGAGAATAGCAATAGAGAAAGCAAATGATAATGTCATTATGACTTTTGATTAGAATCACTTGAAAAGACTGCTATAGGTCTTGTTCTTACTGCAGAATAAGAATGTGGGTTGTCTAACTTATGCTGATTTCAGCCTTCTTATTTTGCTATAATGCATATGATGTGCCACTCATTTCCTGAAGCTGAGCTGAGCTGCAGTATTCCAGTTGCTTTTTATTGGATCATATGTGTCCAGTATTTTAGAATGGACTGTCATTACAAATCCATATTTTAAATTATGGCACTCGGCTAGCATTGCTATTTAAGATAGTAAACTATAACTCATTTCCACTGTATTAATGAAACTCCTGTAACATTTGGCTAGAATCTGGAATGGGCTTCCAAGAGAGGTGGTACTATCACCTAACTAGGAGGTCTTCAAGAGGAGGCTTGATAGTCACCTGGCTGGGGTCATCTGACCTTTGTCCTCTTTCCTGCCAGGAGCAGGGGTTCAGACATGATGATCCATTGTGGTCTCTTCTGACTCTACAATCTATGAATTTAGGAAAGAAAAACAAGAAACATGTTTTGTGTCATGTTCTGTACAGAAACTTTAATTCCAAACTCTGAAGGATTTGAATGCATTTTATTACTAACCTAAAGAAAAGGGGTTTTGAATTGTTCAAATACATTTGAACATAGCACACTGCATTTTTAGATAGTGTCCAACAAATAACTGTCCACTTGGCAGGAAGACGCATAGACCAAATGCTGTAATTCCCACAAGGAAGCATAATTCTGTTATGAAGTATTTACAACAGTGAGCTTGGAAGTCCAACAATAGGTTTTATTGTTAATAGGTTGTTTTTAGTGTCTTTTATTGGCTGATTCATTCTTAATGCTAATAGTCTGAGTCACCTAATAGTCAAGTGAAAATCAGTGCTTGAAGTTGTTTTAACATTTTTTCAGGTAACATAATGATCATTCTGTCATAATTGATTAAATAGAACATGTGGTGATAGGCACAAACTTGCAAGGTGCAGAGTTCTTTGAGACTTAGTTGAACTTTTCCCTTCCCATGACCCTCCAATAATCTTTATCTCCTTTTTTTCTCAGGATCCTTAAAGTTTCCCTATGTCTCTATTAGCCTAGACCTTCTTGAGGAATTAAGTTAGCTCCCAACTTGTGCTCATCCAATAGGCCACCCTCCCTAGAAATATTCCCATTCTTTGAAAGGGCCTTGCAGTTAAAACAATCCCGCTGTTAGGCCCTGTTTGACAATTAATACAAATTGTGTACATTCTAGAACCATAACTCTTGCTAAGCAATGGAGATTGACAATCTTAACCAGTAGCCAAGTGTGGGGTGGAGAGATGAACTCCAGGGAAGCAATGGTCAGAAAAGTCAGATTGCTATGAAAGGGAATGTGCTTTTAGGTTTATATATATATATATATATATAATACCATTTCTTGTCCTTTGCTATAGTGTTGGCAGGTAAGGTACGTACAGACATTCAGGGTGGTTAGGGGAAGTTGATTTAAAATGGCCACCTCATGTAAGGTAAGTTGGGATGGGGAGGGCTAGTGGCGGGGCTTAGGCAGATCACAGGGGCAAACAGGCTCCAGGGTAGGATTGGACCGGGGGGCAGGCAGGGACAATGAGAGGAATCAGTTGGATCAGAGTGTACGCAGAATCTTTAGGTGGGACTGGGGGAGCTGGCAGAGTCTGCAGGGGGGGATCAGGGGATTGGGGTGGTAGGTAGGGTCTGTGAAGGGGTTGGTAGACTCTGGGAGGGTTTCATGGGATCAAGGTGAGGGGGCTTGGGAGGTTGTGGGAGCTCTCTTCACCACCCCCAGGACCAGGAGCAATTTTTAGCCCCCAAAACAAACAACCCCCTCCCCCAGTGAATCAACCCCCCAATCCTGCTTACCTCTCCCCCCATGCTGACTTGCTTCCTTGGCTCAAGGCACTGGTGAATACTGGTAACGCGAGCTTGTGTAATGGGGGCTTTGGCAAGCTTAGGATGGGGAGGGAGCTGACTGGTCTGCTGGGGGCAGTTGTCCATCTGGGGATGGGGACAGCTCAGGGAGGAGGTAGGAAAAGCACAGTCCTGGGGCTGTGGCCAGTAGCCAGCTTTTCTCAGCCCTGGAGCTGCACTGGGAATTATACAGAAGTTCAGGACAGTTAGATTGGTCTGAAAATGGCCAACCCCATCTAAATTAGACCACCTTGGGGGTAGGGTTAATTTAAATCAGGTCTGCTTTTTTCAACCAGTCTAATTATACTGAACTTTTGTACAGTTCACACTTAGATCAACCTAACTAGGGATCTAAGTGTAAGGTCTACACCTGGGCAAACTATGTTAGATCAGATGGACATTTTTAACATGATCTAGCTTGCCCCTAACCTCCCTGAACATCTGTATACACTGTTAGTGAAGAAAGGGAAGTTTTCTGCTTTGAAATGTCTTGGTCAGAAGTGGCAAAAGTGGTTATTTCTTTGACATACAGCCATCACTACAAAACCAGCTAGCTGCCTGTGTAGCTTTGATCTAGTAGCTAGCCCCAAATGTTTGAATTTCATTTCTAGGTCCATTAGTTTTTAATGCCTTTTTCCCAAGACTCTTTCACAGTTTTACATTGCACAGTGGCTAGAATACTCTGTAAAATAACCCTTTTGATACATAAAATTAAAGCACCATGGCATTTCTGTATGTCTATGGATATACAAGTACCTGCCAGTCTAAAAAATTACTAATTTTTCAACCTTATACTTTATCATAATATAAGGTGTAATGATACAATAGAAGTTTAGAGATGATGAGCTCCAAATGCTAAACTTTTTCACTGGGGTGTAGGTTGTAGCCATGTTGGTCTAAGGACATAGGCAGACAAGGTTCCTTGGGTGAATCTGATATCTTTTATTAGACCAACCCAAACTTTTTCACTAGTATTCACCCGTAGGTTGGATACTACAAAATGTTGCCCATAAAGATGTGTTCCTATAAATATCACAGATTTGCTCTGATGGGATACACAATGCCCTTATATTCACTCTACACCTTTTGTACAAGGAAATCTAGCTATTAAGAATCTTTGTAGAATGAGAAAGTGTCACAAATTCCCTGGGAAAATTCAGCCTCATGTTTGTGCCAGAAGTGTTAGTAACACTCTTTGTAGGACTGACAGCAGAAAGAACATTGCATCACTCTGGTGACATTTTGTTGTGTTTTTCTTTATGATGGCACACAAACTTCCCAGAGATCATGCCCCAGTTTGATGGGTACTTGTGTATTGATGCAATCAAATAGTAACTCAAAGAGCTTACAATCTAAACTAAATTTGCCTGTAGTATGAGCATAAGGCCTATATTCTGCTTAGACACATTGAAAGGCATAAGTGATAAATTTTGTCCAAGCAGTACAATCAGCCAGTTGCAAAAAAGGAAGTTCTTGGAGCAAATATTCTGTAAGTCCCTGGATAAATTATATCCTTGTGAGACATTAAGAGGGGGAAAATGTTGGTCAAGCAATATCTTTCTGCTATGGCTTTGGTTTAGTGATTTTTTTTTCATGTTGTATTGTGTTTATAGTTAACAGAAAGGATGCTAGTTAAGCGGAAGGGTGCCTAAAACTGCCCATGAGAGTCCTTATTATGTGGTAGGTTTTTTTTAATTAAAAAAAAATATCGAAGAATAAAAGTTACCAAATAAGTTTGAAGTTTCACATAACTCTCCTTGAATTTAGAAAGACTTGCATGTAAAATATATGTATATATTAAGGAGAGAATATACAAAAACAATAAGAAACACAAGAAGCCTAGTGTTTAAACATTCTGAGAGTTAAATTCTTGAAGACAAATAGCCAGGCCCTGAGCTTGGAATTTGTTGCCTCTTATGTTGGTCCAGAATCTGACTCTGAGGCTATTAGCAGAGGGAAGGGTCATATTATTAAGATGAGAAGTTTAGCAGTTAAAAGACACAGAGTGAACTTTTGGCACTTCCTTAGACTTTCTACATACTTTTGAATAAGTCATATAACTTCTCTGTGCTTGGTTTCTTCTTTAGTTGTGAAATTTAGCCTCATTCATGTTTGTAGGCTCTGAGATCCTCTGTCAAGCATGACAATGTTACAGTGAGTTATTGTTAAATATTTGATTGTAACACAAATTAATTTATTTGATCTGGTTTCTCATGGCAAATGCTGGTGATAGTTACTGAATATTTTCTAAACATATCACTTTGGTTAAATAATCTAAATTATTAAATTAATAAAGTGGAAGTCTTAGTCAGGTTGGGAATTAAGCATATTTGCAAGTTTTACCAGTCAGTCTTATTCTTAAGTGACTCTGTAAAGGCAACATAATTTAGCTCTATATTTTGTTTGTATGTTCCATGTCCTGGCTAGAACATCTGTTGGATTTATAAATAAACCTTTCATATTGGGAGCTGAAGGTCTAACTGGGTTTTTATCTTGTTATATGACATCCCCACTCTCTTCCAACCATACCATAGGAAGGTAAATAAAAGATATCACCCAAAGAAATCATTGCCTCTCGCTGTGGACCATCACAGTTACAACATCACTCTTACACTACCATCTTCATTAACAAAACTTGTCTTGAACAAGATTGCCTAAGTACATTTCATGAAAAAATTGCCCCTGTATTTAGAACCTAGTTTCAACTTCTGTTGGTGGTATGTAACTCGCAAGGGAATCCTGCCCACCCTAACATAGCTGGGTTGGATGTGCTCTGGTAACAAAAGTAAAAATTCAGATTTATTTTTATTCCTAAGACTCCATTTCCACAGCGCTACCTTGAAGAATCAATTTTTACTTTCAGGAAACTAAGTTTGAAAATTGAGTTCAAGAAGGGATATAAATTATAAGGTAGTATGTACAATTTCACTAGGCAGCTGTACTTCTAATATATCCAGGAATATGAAATGAATCCAAACTGAACAAATATTAGGCTGTGTATTTATCTTGGAACCCATTTGACATTTTAATTTTTTATTTAATTGCCGGGAGAGAACTTTGCTAAATTTATAGTTCATTATCCCGTACTAGTGGTTATATAGTTAATTCTCTTGCTCTCCCAGAGAAGTGGTATGCTCCAAAATGTATTGCTAATTTTGTTCTTTGTTTTCACTGTGAATTTCGAGTGCAAATCTAGAAATATACCTACTTGAAAATTTAATGTTAAGGGTTTTATCTAGTTTGTCAGTAACACATCCTGTATTTTTTTCCTTACGTAGAATCATCTTCATATGCCAGAATGATGTCTGGATTTTCAAATTCGTTACATCTGTGGTTGTGAACTTGTCTGCCAGTCAACCCTGAATCAGAAATGCATGGAAGGATGGTGTCATGGAGATAAAAAGTAATTCAGAACAAGATATTTGTTTAAACGTTACATATGCAAAAATGATTAAAATAAAATCTTATGTCAGCATGAATAGTCAAGGTTTCCTGTATTTTCCTGAGATGAGGTATATAGTGTTTCTATCACAATTTACTTCAAAAATAATCAAGCCACAGTCAGGCTTTCTGATCCCAGGAGAATTTCTCCCACAGTGAAATTCAGCGAATAATGAGAGAGTCTAGGGGTGGCATAATGCTCAACTGTGCAGGATTATCCTAAACATTATTGTTTGCTTGTGACCTGGAAAGAACTGGAAGAGATGTAGGAATGACAAAATCAGACCCTGGAAAAGAAAGGAGAAACTAGTATTGTCCTCTAGCAACCACTTTGGCTATTTAAAGAGTGCATGGTCTCATAAAGAAGTCTCCTTCATTTATTCTCAGTTAGAGGAAGGAAGTTTGACTACTGTTGTGATAGGGAACCAGTCTGGCTCAGAGGTTAGAGTTTGTAGTGTAGGGCAAAAGATGTCTGTCATATTTGTAATGATGTGTGGCTTTAGATAAGACACCAAGTTAAATTTGGATAGCTGTAAGCATGTAAGTCAGTGGAGTATACATTTTAATTTTTATCTCTTCCTCAAACTCTCCTTGCAGTGATAGAAGTCTCTATAGCTGTAGAAATTCAAAATAGTGTTATTTAAGAGGGGCATAAAGATAAATATAGGAGAGAGAAAAATCTCTCTTTCTGAGGAAATGCAGTCATGAGTCTAAAACACAAGGCCAAAGAAAAAGGGATGATTCACATCTCCTTAACCTAACCACTCCTCACATATACATGTAAATACCAAAAGCTGACCATAAGACCCTAAGAGATGGAATACATAGTAGCTGCAGAATACAATAGCATTGGGAAATGTCATGATTTAACTACATTTTATGAATTAACTACATAACCCAGAAATGAAGTTAAAACTTCCTAATAACATAGAACTATGTGAAGCTCAGTAGTTTGAATTTAAAGGGCTTCATGCAAACTCATTATTTATTTATTTTTACTTCTCATAGTTTCACACTGCTTAAGTTAAAGTTTCAGATTTCTATAATAAAATAATTTGGCATGTATAATTATAGGTTGAACATTTGTTATGGCCTTTCTTATTTGTATGGTATTTGGAAGTATGGCATAATAGTAGAGTAAGTACATTCTTGCTAAATCTCTTGTTGCCAACTTTTGAGAGAGACGTTAATTATTGATATCTTATTTAATTTCTTTCAAACAAACAGCAAAAAAACCCAACCCAAAACAAAACAAGAAAGCACAGAAAAAACAAATCAAAACCACTTGAACTGGAAGATCAACTGGATACGGTATTAAAGCATCTGCTGTGTTCAGCTCAGGGAAGTGAAGTCAACAAAAGTGAGCATCACACTAAACAAAAGACCTTCTCAGTTCCTCAAGTCCCCCTGTGTAAAGTAGAGAGAGAGCATTCATGGAACATTGTATTCTTAATGGAAACAACTGGAAAGAAAAAGAATTTGAGCAAAAATAATAAAACTCTGCCAAGTGCTGGAGAGGCCCCTGCTAATATCTCTACCATCCTGCCTTCAAAACAGGTTGCAACATCCAGTGTGTCAAATCTTCCCACAGTTTTGCCAGCAATAGTGAGTGCAGATTCCATAATAAAAACAGGCACTGGGAAGAGGAGACCAGGCACAGTAATATTATCAAAACGGTCAAGTACTTCAAGCATGTCTCAGAGTCAATTGAAACGACCAGTCATTCCACCAAGGAGACCTGGCTTTAAGGTGTGCTATATCTGTGGGAGAGAATTTGGGTCACAATCTCTGGACATCCATGAGCCCAAATGCTTGGAGAAGTGGCATATTGAAAATGAGAAATTACCAAAGCATCTCAGAAGACCAGTGCCCAGTAAACCTCAGGCTCTAACTGGTGGTTCCTATGATATTAATGCCACAAATGAAGTGGCATACCAAAGTGCTCAGGCCCAGCTTATGCCTTGTTGTAACTGTGGACACAGTTTCCTTCCTGACCGTCTCTCTGTGCACCAAAGGAGTTGCAAATCAAAGGACGGTGGTCTGGGCCCTTCATGCTCCAATACCACTAGATCTGTGAGAGGTCCTAGCTCTGGCCTTGCAGCACGCAACAATCAATCTAGTAAATGTGAACAAAAAGGTGGGGCTGCACCAGCCATACCAGACAAGGTAAATTATTAAACATCTGATCTGTGATTCTTTCGATAATAGACACCTGACATATTAAAGATTCATAAATTCTCATCACACCCTAATTTCAAAGCCATCTGCTTTCAGAGAGGTCTTTTTGCTGCAGATGCTTCCCAGACGAGCAATGAGTGGAGAGGAATACTGTGTGCATATGGGAAAATCACAGAATTTTCAATCCTTTTTCTTCCTCTTTTCATCTTTCCTGTTAAAACAAGACATTTAAGTTCCTACTTCCTACTTCCCTGTGGGGAACTACAAGAGACCAGCATCTGTTAGGATTCTATTGTGCTACTTTAAGGCGGATTTGCATTTTCTAGCATGTTTAAACAGATATCAAATTTTTTTGTATTCAATTAATGTGAACCATAATGTTTCCTTATCCTTTAATCATTTCAGCTGTTTTACATTACTCTGCATTAATTCACTGGAGCTCATATGTTCAAAGCCAGCAACTCGGAGCATAACAAACAAATAAGTACACAGATTGCACAGTTTTTCCACTGAAATTGATGCAGGAAACAAGATTGACAGGGCCAATTCCTATTAGCAAAACCCTACATGAACACTGATAAAATAGCTAGGATTCTTTGTTTGTTTGTGTGTGCGTTTCTGCATCCTCTAAGGTTTGATTTAAAAAAATAAGAGTTAGACTTGTTGGTTCATGGTGAGGCATCAAAATAAAGGACCTAATCCTTCATGGGACTTGGTTTCCTAAATGCTTCCCTCATTTCTGAAAGTATGATTTAGCAGTCTTACAGACTAGAACCAAATGGACCTGGTAAACACACACACGAGATTTATATGGAATTTAGGCATCTAAGTCAAAACATTCACCCCTTCCAGCAGCTGCAAAACTGCAGAGGTGCCTAGACTCATTAGTCACCTACATTCTGGACTGAAAAATCTTTTGGAACCTAGCCTTGAGCTACTGTGAATGCTCAGAAGTGGTTCACGTGTTGATCACCCAGTTATACAACTGCCATCTCTGTTTGCTGTTACCTAAATTGTTATGGGAGGTACCTGAAGTCAGCCTAAGTTCTCCTACTTCCTGGGTGAGTTCTCTATGTGGCAATTGGGCAAAAGGTGGGCAGCAACATCACCATTGCCAGCCATATTCAAGACTAGGGAAAAAAGTTGCAGTGCTTCATAATGAACTCAACTTAGCTGTGCTGTCAAATGGGTTGACAGGTCTAATCAGGGCACTCTGAATCTCAAGATTATAGAAGTTTCTCCTTTGCAGCCCTGAGTCAGATACCTGGACTAAGTACAGGCAGTCAAAAAGCCCAAGGATTAATTGATTCAGTCTTTGCAGGTTAGTCGAAGCTGCAAAGATTGAACCAATAAGCAAATGAACAGATACTCACTTTTGATTCAGAAATTGCAGCCACATGCCTTCAGTGGCTCAGGCCAGAAGCCAGGGTGCACTAGAGCATGGCTCTGTAACAAACAGCCAGCATGGGCTGTTATTTGCTTCCTCTTCCTACTGCCCCCAAGGTCTCTGGGATTTGCAGTCCAGAATCACAGCAGCAGGACTCTGCATGGTTACTCATCACTTCCTTTTCCTGCTTCCAGGTGCCTCTGGGATTTGTAGTCTGCAGTCACAGTCAGCGGCATAGGCAACTGGTGCCTCCTGGGCCGATCTCATCGACTGGTGGGGTGGGGATCTCCTGCAACTGATCTTGCTGACCCAAAAGCACCAGCAGTGCTCCCAAAAGTGGCAGTGGTGCTTCTCCTGGTGTCCCCACTCCCCAGCTGGAGCTCACGGGGGGGGGCACCAGTGCTCCCACCTGACTCCCTACCCATCATCTAACCAGGAAGTGCTGGCTGTCAGGGGGTGCACCAGCACACTCAGGGGATGCATGTGCACCCCCGAACACCCCCTACGCATCACCACTGGTCAGCAGTAAGTTTCACAGAGCAGGGCAGGACAAGGCAGCTCTGTACTTGGGGGAAGGGAAGTTTAACCTTCCTCCCTGGCCCCAGACCCCAGCCAGGGTTTGCCAGGGGTGAGGGAGGAAGGGTAGAAAAGGGAGCCAGCCCTAATTGCTAGGGAGCAGAGAGGTGGGGCCAGCCCTGCTTTCTGGAACAGATAGCCCAGCCCAGGTCTGCAAAATGCTGGGGAACTCTGATTTAACTTGAACCAGGAAGGGGTGTGAAACAGAAGTTTCATAAACTTGTTTGACCTAAATCAGTTAAGTCTGATACCACATTCAACCAGGTTTATCTTAAACCAGTTTCAGCTATTTTAAACTGGTTTATGTGCACTGACCTTCTATTCTGTTACAGTTTCTGATCACTTAAACCGGTCTATGTGTAACTTCTGTCCCTAGTCCTGGGGTCTAAATTCATAGAAAATTAGGGTTGGAATGGACGTCAGGACATCAGCTAGTCAAACCCTCTGCTCAAAGCAGGAACATTCCCACCTAGATCATCCCAGCCAAGCTTTATCTATCCAGGTCTTAAAAATCTCCAAGGATGGAGACTCCACAACCTCTCTGGATAGTCTATTGCAGTGCTTTATTACCCTCCTAGTGAGAAAATTTAGGTAAGGTATTAGGGAAAACTTCCCTTGCCACAACTTGAGACCATTGCTCCTTGCTCTGTCATCCATCACCACTAACAACAGCCTAGCTCCATCCTCTTTGAAACCACCCTTCAGGTAGCTGAAGGCTGCTATGAAGTCCCTCCTCAGTCTTCCCTTCTCCAAACTAAATAAGCCCAGTTCCCTCAGCCTCTCCTTATAAGTTATGTTCCCCAGTCCATAACCATCTTTGTTGCCCTCTCTCCAATTTGTCCACAAGGTTTCTTGGAGGAGAGAGGGTGGGGGCAAAACTGGACACAGTACTCCAGGTGTGGCCTCACCAGTGCCAAATAGAAGGAAAAAAATCACTTCCCTCAATCTGCAGGCAATGCTTCTACTAATGCAGCCTAGTATGCTGTTAGCCTCCTTGGCAACAAGGGCACACTGTTATCTCATCTTCAGCTTATTGTCCCCTGTAATTCCCAGGTCCTTTTCTGCAGACACGCTCCATTTCCTATTGGTTTGCTGTAGGCACTTCCCCACTAAGTACCTTGGTGTTCTGGCTCACTTTTATGTCTCCCTGTTCACTGTATAGAATGTCTAGGCACTTAATTGATTGAATCACACGCCTTAGATGCGAGGCATCTAAGTGGGGCATCTACAAAGCTGACGTGGACTGGCCCTAGATCATTTAGGCCTGCAAATGGAGCAACATTTAATAGCCTTTAAAATCAGAGCTTAACCTGTATTTGCCTTAGGCCCTGTGTTGTAAGAGCATTTCCTTAATTTGTAGGGGTGTTGTGAGGACACGAGTATATTGATTGTGAGATGCTCAGATATTGTAGTAACTGGGGCCAATTAAGATCATAAGATTCATTGGTGTATCAGGCCCACTTCACAACAGGGTTTCTCTGTATCATGATCAAGTGGCATAAGACATATAAGTAATGCAAATATTACATTGTATGTATCGAACAGAGAAAAGTATGCATTCTCATTGTATTCCATTCACCTTGTAGCTTGTATCATTCTGAAATGCAGTGTAACTGTACAATTAAAGATGCTATTACAATACATATGAGTGAAGAATGCTAAGTTAGCTCTTGGATGTTACTATATATTTGTAAAGAAAAAAGAAAGGATAGGTGTTTTTTAATATCAGAAAAGAAGAAATATCTGTATTTCAGTTCTGTAGGGGGAAAATTGTTTAAAGTATATCGTGGTACAGAAAGTGAACATCTCACTCTCCTGTCCAGCAGATTACTTGTGCTGACTTGACATAAGTTATTACTGTTTTTGTACTCCTTGGACCATTGCAGAACAAATGGGGCCAAGATGAACTGAAGTGGATTCTTTTCTTTCTTGGCACCACCACTAACAGCATTGCTTAGCTTGGTCAGTTAGAGCTGTTCAACCCCAGTGGCATTAGTTGCGGTAGTACAGAGCATAGGTAGGACTGACTGTAGTTTATTCTGTAGAACCTTATTATTAGTGATGACACACATGCATGCCCACAGAGCCTACTTGCATTTTCAAACATGAGGCTGAGTTCTAGCCACTGGGGAAAAAAATCTTGTATTTGTAAATTGGTACCTTCAACACAGAAATTTTGAAGGGCAATGAAAGTATTTTTAAATTTATGGAGCCATTATTCTATATATAAATCTGCACTTTAGAAGCAGAGATGGGAATGGATCAATTTAGAAAGCAGAGCATGGATGTGCTAGATGGCATCAAGATAGCAAAAAGATTGCAAAAGAAATACATCATCTACAGAGCTGGCCTTTCAAGCAAGTACTTTTGTTTACCTAACTAGTTCCTCTTCAGTTTGCTACTAAGGGGCATGTGTATACATGCAATTAATGCAAACCAATAAACTCCGGAGAACAATATGTGCCTGAATATGTGCCTGAGAGCAATAAACTCCAGAACAATAAACTCCAGAGTCTATTGCCATTTGAACTTGTGCCCAGGCCTGCAGCACATTTGGCCAAGTTAGATCAGCCCTGGCTGGCAGCAGGCCCCCTCAGCTCAACCTGCTACAGAGGGACTGGCTGGGGCATTCAGCATGGAGCTAGCTGGTCAGCAGCCCCTGCACTAAAGCACCCTCATGCCCCAGCCAGCTGTGTCACTGTCTACACATGTGCTGCTGCTGCAAAGTTTTTTACTCTGCAGCAGGACAGTACTTGTCATTTATGTGCAAAGAAAATTAGTTTACTCCAGCCTAATAGGGGCACACATGTAGACTCCAAGATGTTTAATGCAAAGCTAATTAATCTACTGCACAGTAAACGTCTCGAGTAGATGTGACCAGTGAAAAATATATTAGGAGTAAATAAATGGTGGCTGATTATATAATATCAAACTTCTTTGCTCCCAGGAGGATGTGTGTTGGGTAGGCAGCAAGAGTAGTTTGGCAAATACACTATACAGTCAGAATCCTGGATTAATTCAAGGGACTGCATCCAAGCATGTCCGCTTGGGGGAATGCTGCTTTAGGGCACATCTTTGGGGTAGAAAGAAGGGGGAGATGAAGAGAACAACACCAGGTTTTAGTGACATTCTTGGTAAGGAAAATTATTCTAGAGAGCCTGCTAGTATAAGGATGAGTGGGCAAGTTGGGTACAAATCAGAGGCTCTTCCTAAAGTGGGGGAGGGGAGCATACCAGAATAAAGCAGGGGGCATCTCCTGTTCTCACTATCTGTTCCCCTCTTTCTCTACCTTCTGCATCTGTCCTGCAGCTTCCAGCTCCATATTTAGTAGGGTGGAATCAGAGCAACAGCAGTAGCAGACGGGGTGTGTGTAAGAGAGAGAGAGAGAGTGAAGGACATTCTGGGAAATGGAATTTCTGCTGCTGGGAGAAGATGTCACCTCATTTTTTGCCACTGAAAATCAGTGTTATTTTGGTTACTTGGCATGCATGTTGGTGGCAAAAAAGAGGGACCATCTCCCCCAGCAGCAGCAAACCTCCAGACACTTATTCGGTGCCACCACTGCTCCGCTTTCCCCACTGCTGGAATCTCCAGAGCTGAAGGCACTGCAAGGAAGCTGCAGAGTGGTGAGGAGCAACTGCCTAGGGTGCAGTACTGGCCAGTTATGCCTCTATATTTTAGTTCTGGGGCAAGCATTCATTTGAAGAATCTCAGGGCTCATCTAATTTTTGCCCTAAAGTCACTGGTCAAAGGGAGCCTTTACAACTGCTGCTGCTATCTGAGGTTTAGTGATCCTTGGTTTCACACCTTGCCCCTGGCCAGGCCTCTTGTGCTGATAATCAGATCAGAGCTGCTATAGGAAGTCTTTGCTACCTAGAGATTTTCTCACTAGGGACCCCTGTACCAGCTGATTACCATAGCTCTGTGGTTTCTTCGTAGCCCCAAAGTAGCACATAGAAACTAGGAGGAGCAGATGATGCGAGCCACCATTTCTACGCTAGTCCTGATTTTCTTCAGTTGGCATGTCTACACATTCATTAATGTGCCATAACTACAGCGCATTAAGTTTAGTACCTGTAATAACAGATACTAACTTAATGTGCCGTAATCAGCACTACTGCACAGTATTGCCAATGCAGTTATTTTGTGACACTAATGTGCAGTAGACTAATTCTACTGTGCATTAGCACATTTGCATGGCTTTTGTCATGATGCATTGATGTTTAGTAGAATTAATCTACTGTGAATTTAGCATCTCATTTAGACACTCCCAGCCTCTACCAAAGCATTCATACAACTCCAGATAAAGCCAGTTGGAATATTCAAGCCCCTGGGCTTGTTAGGCTACCATAGTTAAGGCACACCAGGTTTTGTAGCCAATAGCACTCCCAGCTGTCTTTGACTCCCCAAACTGAATGACCAGGTATCCATTTACAGCTGGGAATCCTGAAGATAGCTTTCAGTAGAGGTCAGAGTGAATCTTAAACTCACGCCTCTGGAGCAAAACACTTTACCTGGTATATTACTGCTTTTTTACTCCGAATGATGGCAAACAAGAATACAATGTATGGACTCAGTTGAATCAGTCAAGTCTAACTGTATGTAAAGCAAACAACAGCCTTTGCCTAACTGGCTTTCAGGAGTCAAATCAGTTTGGAGATTTCTATTCTTGCATACCATTTAGATTATATTGTAATGCATAGTATTACATTCTGTCATTTCATATCAAGGGACTGCCAACATTGAGTATTATATTCTTTAAACCAAGGTCTGAGCTAGAGAATGCACAACTCTTACTATGCAGATTAACAGTATCTGATATGAATGTTCTTTTCATAATTTCTTTTGCAACAGAAAGTGATAATTTTAATCCTAAAATCCTATAGTATCTATCTCTAGCATCTGGTGCTGCCATCTGCTGTTTTTGCCTATTGTAATATCTACCCACAAAATACAAATGTTAGCTATGTCTTTCTTCTGCAGTATCATACATCCTAACACAGAATCTGTTCTGTTACCTTTCTTTGTTCCAATAAAAACTTTACAGCATAACCTGCTCTAACACAACATTATTCACCCACTTAAAAAAAATTGAAACACCTTCAAATATCATGTATTTCCACATAGCATGCCCTGCTCCTGTCTTTTAAGTCAATAACTGACTTTCCATTAATTTCAACAGGAATAGATTTGGTCAGTTTGTTAGAAGTTATTTGTAAATGTAAAGACAAAAACGGTAAATAAGAATGGACAAAAAAAATCTTGAAAGAGCTTTATTAAGGAACTAGACATTTGCCCATCAGGAATGACAGGGGGTAGGGGGTAGGGACAGAGCGCCACCACCCACCACGCCGTGCCATTGCCACCTCCCAGGAGCAGGGGTGGGAACCTTCCCCACCATCCCCTCCAGCCCCCTCGGCCAGCACCCCGCACCATCGCCACCACCTCCAGGGAGCAGGGCTGGGGGGTGGTGAGGCCAGCAGTGCTGGCCTCATCTTTCTACTCTGTCCCCTCCATCCCTACCATCATCGTGGTGCTCCACTGCACCGCCACTGCTGCCTCCTGTCCAGAATGCTCTTGGAGCACTCTGATTGGTTGTTTCAGTAACCAGTCAGACTGCTCCAAGAGTGTTATGGACAGACAGACAGATGGACTAAGCCCATTATTATATTAGAATGTTATCATTGCAAGCAGTAGAAAGTCCCTTCTCTCTTCAACATACAGTCTTGTGGGTGCCTGTAGATGGGCTCGTTCACATTTTAATTAGAACGTATCAGAGCAGATTTGATTAATCAAGTCTGCTCCATGTTCTAATTAGAACGCCCCAGCATCGCCTCACTATCACATGTATTAAGCCCCTATGCATTTCAAAATGTCCATAGGGGTGGTTTATCTAAACCTCATTGAATAAGCTTTAGATAAAAGTGTCGTGTGGCCATTTTGAAATGCACAAGGGATTAATACATTAGTTCAACCCATAGTTAAAGCACATTTAAACAAGTCTCTATGGCCATGCCCCGGATATCCAGGGGTCAAAAAAACCCGTGGAAAAAAAAAGCCAAGCAGTGCACACAAGGGCAGCACTCCCTTGCAGCATAGAGAACATCTGAATGTACAGGATGCAGCACCACAGACGTGTCTGTGGCACCACATACCACATGACCACACTCATCCGGATGTGGCACATTAATCTTTGTGTTGACTTTTAACTCTAAGTGATTTTCTTAGTTTCTCTGCATTTTCAATCCTTATTGGTTCAATTCTTATTTGTTTTCCTTGTTCAAATGTCTCTACTTCTGTGTTATTTCAGTCTCCTACATTGTTTCTTGTTGCTTTGTCTCTATTTCTGTGTCACTTTCCATCTCCTATGTGTTTCTTGTTGCTTTGATGTTAGGTCTGTTTCCTTTGGTGAATCTAGTGATGCTGCTTCTTTTCTCCCCTTTACAATCTGCAAGTGTCGTCTCTTCCTTCTTAACACCTGCCCTTCCAGCATGACTACTATAAAGGATCTGGGAACTACTTGATGGGAAACTACTGCTTTTTGTTTCTACGTTTGTCCATCTGAAATATGCACTATATCTTTGTTGTGCAGTTGTGGTAACTCCCTGGAACCCATGTCATAGTTCCATTTTTGTTTGAGTTTGTTGATTTTTTTAAATGTTTTCATGTCTTGCTTTTCATTCTGATGAGCATCATCCACAAGATTTAGCATCTAGTTTTGAGTTTCCTGTTAAACAGCATTTCTGCTGGGGACAATTCTTGTTTCATGGGTGTTTCTCTGTAATTTAAGAGTGACAGGTAAACATCAGTGTGTGAATCTGTAGCTTTTCTCAACAATTTCTTCACTATTTGTACTCCATTTTCCACCAGACCATTGGATGTGGGTATTTATAACTTGGAGTGTTGTCACAGAATCCATATTTGTTTGCAAACTCTTTAAAATCAAGACAGTTGAATTAAGGTCCATTGTCTGTTCTTACAATTTGTGAAATCCCATAGATTCATAGATTCATAGATGTTAGGGTCAGAAGGGACCTC
>NW_005842351.1:848042-849404 GCF_000455745.1 Alligator sinensis | reverse complement strand
TTTGTGTCATCTGCAAACTTGGACAGAGTACACTTCACTCCCTCGTCCAAGTCGCTGATGAAGACATTGAAGAGTATCGGTCCAAGGACCGAGCCCTGCGGGACCCCACTGCCCACACCCTTCCAGGTTGATACCGACCCATCCACTACGACTCTCTGGGTACGGCCCTCTAGCCAATTTGCCACCCACCGGACTGTGTAGTCATCTAAGTCACAGCCTCTTAACTTGTTCACCAGTATGGGGTGGGATACCTCATGTCTAGCAAAAATCGATTTGACTTGAGTTATGACATGGTTTGCTGTTGTGCTTTTGAGCAATACAATTTCAGGATAGTGTCAGCAATTTCAGAATAATAATCCAGCACTAATACATAATTTTTTCCTGCATGCATGACTAAGTCAACTTGATACCAAGGAGCTACAGGCTCCTCCATGCCCATCATGGGTTCTTTTCTTTCCACGTATCTGAACTTTAAGTATGTTGTATATGCCCTTACACCATTTTCTATGTCATTATTTATGTTGGGCCAATATAGAGCACCTCTTGCTCTCCTTTTGCATTTTTCAGTGTCTAGATGCCCCTCGTGTATTCTGTTCAGCATGTCTTTCTTTAGCACTCCTGGAACAAGAAGTCATGAGCCTTTGAATAAAATGCCATCCAGGACTGACAGGTCCTCCTTGAACTGAGAGTAGGGGCTAGGTATATGTTTTCCAGGCCAAGCAGCACAAATAGCTGTTAGCACTTTTTGCAGTGTGGTCCTGAGTAGTAGCTTCTGCAATTAGTGCCCACATTTTATCTGTGATAGGAATCATTCTTTTAATTAGATTAACATGTACTATGTCTTTGTCTGGAATTCTGTCATTTTCCATTATATCATCTTCCCTGGACAATGTATCTGCAATAAGTAGATTGTTTCCTGGCATGTACTGCATGTCTAGATCATATATCTGCAGTTGAAAGAAAAGTCTCTGTAATGTGGGTGGCATGTCTGATAACTTACCAAAGGCTTATGATCAGTTTCAGCTATCACAGACTTCCCATAGATGAATACATGACATTTCTTACAGCCATATACCAGAGCTAAACTTTCTTTCTCAATTTGTGCTTATAGATACACTAACTTAGAGAGAACCCTAGATACATATGCTACTGGTCTCCAGCTATCCCCATGTTTTTGAAGCAAAGCTGCTCCAGTGGCTTCTTTAGAAGCACCTACTGACAATTAAATGGGTCTTTTACGGTAGTAATATTTTAGTACTGGAGCTTTCATTATTTTTTCCTTCAAGTTTTTGAATTCAGTTTCATGTTCATGTTCCCATATCCATTGAGTATTCTTATGTAGGAGTGACCTAAGGTGTTTGG
>NW_005842351.1:844513-848005 GCF_000455745.1 Alligator sinensis | reverse complement strand
ATCATTCCTGGTAATCTTTGCACTCCTTCCTTATCTGGAGGGTGTGGGGTGTTTGTAATGGCTTTAACGCTTGCAGGATTGATTTGCAACCCTTTCTCAGAGAGCTTTTCTCCCATTTGTGTTATTCCTTTGACCCTGAATTGGTATTTCTGTTGATTCTGTTTCAAACCTGCTCTGTGAGCTCTTTCTAGTGCCTTTTTTACCTCAAGCCATGTTCTTCTATAGTATTTCCCCAAAATAATACATCATCAATATAAACCATAGTTCCATTAAGAACTATAAAAAATTAAGAACTTAAAAAATTTGTTGCACCTTTCTGTGAAATAATTCAGATGCAGAACACAGTCCAAAAGGAAACCTACAAAAGCAATACCTTCCAAAGAGTGTATTGAAGGTACATAATCTAGTGCTAATTCTTTACTAAGGAAACTTGCCAAAACTCAGAAGAGGAATCCAAAGCAGAGAAATATTTTGCTTCTGCCATGCTGCCAAAAAACTCTTCCTTGGTGGGAATAGGAAAATGCTCCCATTTGATGTACCTGTTCATTTGCTTAGGATCCAAACACAATCTCAAGGATCCATCTTTTTTTCTATTATGGACAACGAATGAACCCAAGCAGTCGGTTGCTCTAGTTTTTCTATTATGTCCATGTTAACAAACCTATCTAATTCCTTTTTCAATTTCTCCCTTAGTAAAAAGGGAACATTTCTTGGAGCATGTATGGTAGAAGTATTTGGTTCTCTTAATTCTATCTTGTACTCTGTTGACAGTTTCCCTATGCCGTGAAATACATCATAAAACTCTTCTTTTATGTTCTTGCTTTCTAGTCCTTCAGCAGCATCCATTCTCTTAATCAGACCTAGAGTTTTACACATTCCCAACCCAATAATTGGCACTAACTTTCCTGGGACTATTACAAACTGAATTTTTACTATATTACCCTTGTGTCTAATATGCAGTGCACAAACACCCTTGTTTGCTTATTTATTTGAGTCAAATAACTAAAAATAACTAAAACACACACAAACCCTAGGCACTTGGTCAAGTATCTGTAGGTATTTTTATAAGGATATGTTTCTCAGGAACAGGTCTTTTCTGTTGTTGCTCTCTTTAATGGTAAAAAACATAATACAGAACAGTAAATAGCAGACAGTCTAGTCCCTGGCCTATGAGTAGTCTGGGTTGGAAAATTCCTTGAACTGGCATCTGGTAATTTCCAAAAATAATATTATTTCAAACAATGATCTTTCCAGATGTGACATTTGGGTAGTATTGGTTTGAAGAAGGGAAAAAGTAAATGAATGTTGAACACCAGTAGCCTTAACATTTCCAAATAAACCCGTTCGTCACTGAGATTCCGTAGTTTAGTAAAGAGCTGTTACTGGAAATAGTGAAGAGAATTCTCTTTCACTTTTTGTTTTAAAATTATCTATGCAGTCCACATTTTTAGAAGGGAGATAGAATATATTGTAGTAAGGGTTCAGGTACGACATTTTGGGATATATTTATTCCCCCTTCGGGAGATAAAATTTCCAGAGTTGAATTTTTTTAAAGCAAACATTCCAAACAAATTGTAAGTAGTATTTTTTTCTTTTATACCATTGGGGCAGTATAAAAGAAGCTTTAATGTTGGTGTAAATGTAGCTTAGCTGGCAGAATGACAAGGACCTAGCTAGAGTAGGTCAGAGCCAGAAATGGGCTTTGGTGTCAATAAGAACCACTCATAGCATACCATACATGTACACAAATGTATATACCCCCCTGCCCTGAAGAGCTTACATTCTAACAGCCTGGACCAAAACTCATTGAGGTGAAAAGAAAGATGCTTTTTTGCATTCAAACCATTTTGGATCAGACCCCAAAGTCCTTTTGCCAAGTCAGTGAACATGTAGAGAGCTTGTAAGTCTGAGTAGTACACTAAATAATCAAAACACAAGATGTCGCAGGTCAAGGGGTGAAGTAGCAGATGGTGTGAGGGGTATTGATAACAACAAGATAAAGGAGGCATTGTAGCAGCAGTAGTAGTATAAATTCACTATATTACAGATGGGAACAGAAGAGAAAATATTATCAGAATAAAAATAATCTATTATCAAATATGGCTAAAGAAATTGCTAAAAGAAATTAAGATGATGAAGGGATATAAGATTAAAGAATCAACATATTTCAACATTTCTTTGAAGTAAAAGTATTTCTTTAAGACTTATTCTGATTATGCATTACAATCTTTAGAACAAAGACAAAGTTTTCCCAACAATCATATACTCCTTTGTGGAGTAGTATTTAGTTTCTTCATGTAATAGGGTTCCCACCTGTGATACAGGAAATAAAGCTTAGATGGATGATGCAGTAATGACATTTTCAGACTTGGGCTTAAGTGTAAGAAGAGCTGCATGGAACTTTTTAAATAAACTGAAGGTCTGACAAAGAAGTAGCAAATGTTGGATTAGACCGTGCCCTTATCTTCCATCCCTGCTCAGCTGAGTAAGACACACTCCACCAGAGCATGGTGCAAGTAGATCCTTTCTCCTCATCCCTCCTGAGCAAGAAAACAGGGAATAAATAGGTTCTGCCCATTATTATGATGCGTCTGAGCTGTAATGCATCTGAGGGCTAACTTCTGAGGTGGCTCTGGTATACACACCACATCTAGTGAGGCACGTTCCAAATGTACAATCTAGCCTATAATTTGTAACACTACAGTACTTTTCTGTTACCCAAATGTAGAACCTGTCTGCCTATTTCTTTATGAGTACAGCTATTTTTTACCACAAACAAAACAGCTGCACGGTAAAAACATCCCTATTTAGAGCCCAGCTCTGTTCTCATTGAAATCGATGACAACATTCATATTGATATCAGTGAGCAAAAGAGAAAATTTCCATTTCCTTTCATGATCGACAATTGAATTATTTGATTTAGCACCAGTTTCAATCCAGCAGCAACAAATGTCATAGCTATCTGATGTCAACTGACCTGAAATTTCCCAAGAATCAGGTACCACAATCACCAAAAAACCCCATGACTGGTAAGTTTTACAGAGATGCCAAGGGCTGAATTGGCAATGATGGATTAACTATGCTCTGCTCTTAGACTCAGGTTGGAAACAGACATCACCTTTCCTAGCCCCTGTGCTGCCATAAAAAATGTATGGCATGACAAAGGTAAAGCAAACAGACATCCATATCCCTTATCATGCTACAAAAGCCCACAATTTCTGGGCGTGACAAAGGTGGTAATAGATTGTGCTGTTTTTTACTAGCAGACATCTCTTTGCATGTAGAGGGAGAATGCAGTCACCCTGGCATTGCCTGCACTATGCAGTGACCCCGGGTAGGTGCTCTGGAGGCTTGAGAGGCCCAATCCTTGCATCTAGGGAATTATTTAATGTGCCAGGGAAAGTCTGGGGTGCATCTCTGTAAGCAGAGAAACCTTGGGCTTTCCCCATTTAAGAAGGCTCACCAGAGAGACCCCGGGGTGTACCTCTGTAG
>NW_005842351.1:831293-844482 GCF_000455745.1 Alligator sinensis | reverse complement strand
CCCTACCTACAAAGACATGCCCCAAGATTCTCCAGGATGCATCTCTGTAAGCGGGAAAAGCCAGACAAGTGCCCCAGGGGGTCCAATCCTGTGAGGAAGTTCCCAGTGTATGCAAGACTGGGCTCCTCAAGCTCCAGAATAACATGTTGCCTGTTGTCCTGCAGCATGAACAGGCAGGACAATGCGCAATATATGTTTTCCCAATGAAGCAGGTAAGTCCCAGTAGAGCTGATGCTGCTTCATTTGGCAGTGTCTGTTTCTATACTTAGTCTCCCTAGGGCAGGGTTAACATGCTAAATGGGTAACTACAGACATTTTTCCTGTGGCTTCCATGTTATTTCTGTCATTTTTATGACTTAAAAATGGGTTTCAGCCTCACAGACTGTCAACATATCACTCGACACATCCACTGAATTGAGACATTTAAATACATGTGTTTCTGCCTTGCTATGACTTGCCTGCAACTCCCCCAACTAAAGTGAAACAGGATTTCATAAAGCAACTTGACCAAGAGAACAAGTTGATGAAATCAATGGTGCAGATTTGCCAGGAAGCTGTGATTGGGTGTAGAATTCTATATAACAAATTAGTTAAAGGTTACTAAGTGGCATGTAGGCATACAAAGTTCTTTGGGAAAATTCGATAACTTCTATTAGACCAACTGAAATAGTTGGAAAAAATCTTCTTTGCAAGCTTTTGGGTACAAACAACCTTTATCAGGTTGAAGAAGTGTCTGCAGTTGGCCTGTGCTCTTCCTGGATGGAACAGAATACAGCTTTAATATTGTATTGCAATTATTATTTCTATTGATTTCAGTGGGCTTTGATTCAGTTTCAGAAAGGTACCTGCATTACTAAATAACTATTTGGAAAAAGTCGACCAGTTCTTTGATCACTCCAGGCTGAAAATTCATATATGCCACTTAAAGGTACAGGTTGTAGCCACGTTGGTCTAAGGACACAGGCAGACAGGGTTCTTCAGGTAAATCTGATATCTTGTATTAGACCAATTAAAATAGTTGGAAAAATTCTTCTTTGCAAGCTTTTGTGTACAAACATCTTCATCAGGCTGAGGAAACATCTGCAATTGGTCTGTGCTCTTCCTGGTTGGAATAGAATAGAATAGCTTCAGATCAAAGAACTGGTCAACCTTTTCCACATAGACATTTAGTAGTGCAGGTACCTTTCTGAAGCTGAATCAAAGCCCACTAAAATCAATAGAAATAATAATGTCAATAGAATATCAGGTCTTTTCAAGAGCAGTTGTATAAAAAGCATTCTGAAAACAATGTTTCTTAACTGCATTTGTTGTTTTCAGCCCCCTGTGATAAGACGGCCACCAACAGTTATTTGTTACATATGTGGCCGTGAGTATGGAACTAAATCTATTGCCATCCATGAGCCGCAATGTCTGAAAAAGTGGCACAATGAGAATGACATGCTACCCAAACATCTACAAAGACCTGAACCCAAAAAGCCAGAAGTCAAATCCATACAAGGTAAGTGAAAAAATAAGAGGAAATGGAAGGATGAAAGCGGTAGAAGAAATTGGGCTTTAAGAATAAGTAGATGTTTTGTATAGGATTTTCTGCATCCAGTCAAAATGGGGTCTATTTCTGGTGGAGATAATTTTGCTTTATGTTTAAGCATTCTGTTTTCTTCTGCCACTGAGTCTGTAAGAGTTAAGTGTAGTCAGTGCCTCTCAGGTAATGCCGCTTTTCTTTGTCAGAAGTTTCCAATCGAAAACCAGTCAAATTTCAATCTGCTCCATAACTACTGCATACATTATAGTTACTTTGTGGATATTTTCTACTTTTTTGGATCTTTTAAAAAAGAAGTGGTTCAAGAGTAATGTGCAATTTTTATATGTCAATTAATTAAAACAGGCATCCAATTAATCTGGCCTTGCAGATTGGATGAGTGCCACAGGGCCAGTCCACAGGCTGAATCAGTACCATGGACTCTCCCTCCCTCCTTCCCATGCCAGATCCAGAGCATGTGCCTGCTCCTGGACCCATGCTGTATATGGTGCCTGACCCATATGCCCCACACCTCACTGGTTCAGGACCCATGCTGCATACAGTGCTTGCTCCAGCTGGCTTGGGACCTGAACTGGCCGGAGGGTTGCAACTTGCAACATGAATCCTAGACTGGCCGGAACAGGTGCCCCATGCCTAGTCCCAGACCAGCCATGGTGGATGTCATGGGTCATGCAGATCTTGGACCTGGCACCTTGTTCAGTGCAGCTCCCAGGCCCTGCGTGCAGGGCTGGTCCAGCACGCACTGTGAGGGTCATCTCAGACACAGAAGCAGCACGAGGGACTAGGTGATAGGGATCCATGGGCCAAATCCAGCCCAAAACCCAGATCTCTGACACCCCTGCATTAAAACAAAATAACCTTCAGGCAATAGTAACTTTGGGACTGAACACACAGCCAGATTTTCTTCTATAATGTTGGCCATACAAACCTAAACTCTAGCAATTTCCAGTGATAACCAGTGTTGCTTCTGAGATAGCAGAGTTTTAACCCTACTCTGTAATAACAAATATGAATGCTAACTATGTGGTCATTCAGGAGAAATGTTGAAGGTTTAAAAGCAGCTACTATATACATTAGCACACAGCAATTTGCTGTTGACTAAATACACACACACACACAAAACTACCATTCCTTCTGCAGTGAGACAATTACTTCAGTCTGCCTGCTCTCTCTGATCACTAGCAGCTTAACATAAAAACACATTCCATTGTAAGTATCAAAATATAACTACAGTGGAAAAAACTGCAAGATGTAAAACATTCTTTTACTTTCTTTTCTTTAATTATGGAATATTGGACCCAATTCTGCAAGGTCATTCTAAGTTCCCTTCTCTCCTTTACCTCCTTATAGCTATAAGAGCTGAGCGGGCCCAGTACATTCTAGAATTGGATCCTTATATTTACTTCAGAGTCTGTCCTTACTGCAGAGGACAGCAGCTTGAGTAGGACTTTATTGTGTAGCTGCTCTCAGCCACGTGGCCAACCCAGATATTGAGCATGTGAGTTAAATCTGCAAGGGAAAATATGCCTCCTGAGAAGGCATGTTCATGTCATTTCTCTTTTTATTGATCAGCTTTTTTATTGTGGGATACAGCTGAGAAAGAAAAAGATAAGAGGACTGGATCTGAAAGAGATTGGTTTTCCTGGGTTTCAAGGGATGTTCCAGGTTTTGTTGAAAGGTTGGTTGTCATCTTAGCCACTAGCTGTTTTGGGGAAACGAGGAGAGGAAAGAAAAGCATCTTCCATGAAAGAGCAGCCCAGCAGATGTCTCTCAGATATAAATATGAGTATTTTTTCATGCCTGGGAAAGCAGTCAGGCATGGCGTTGAGTACTTCCCATGAGGTGTTGTATGCCACTAGTTTCCCCAGAGGCACTTGGCAGCGTGGCCCTATCTCTCTGCTGGTGAAAGTCTAATCCATACCACATTTGAGCAAAAACTACATGCTGCCCCACTTCCTGGGCTCCAGAAAATAATCTTCATTTTGTTCTTTTGAACTAAGATGTGCTCCAGTCATGAGGGGAACACTCACTGACCCCCAAACCACAAATGCGTACGGCATGCCTCTCCGCTTCACAACTCAGGGGAGGGGCTAGCCTTTCGGTGAATGGAACGAGCAGCATTTTAAGCCAGAAATGTGATCTGCTTACATAAAGCTTTTTATAACTTACATAAAGCTGTTTTGTAAAAATATAAAGTGGCACTGGACAGAACCAGTGTGTTGATCACACAGTGTTTTGTTTGTGCAGTTTACACATGCCTGTAACAAGAAACCGCCTCCTTTTTTTACTCTCTTTTTTATAGTCAATAAACTTTCCAAAGTACAGAAAAAACACATTCATTTCCTGCAAGCGAAAGGGATATTTGTCTCAGCCAAAAAAAGAAACACCACTTTGCTGCTCTTCTAACAAAAAGAACATTAGGAACAGACATATTAAGAGTTCTAAGGCTTATTGCGGTTATGAGAACCATTGGATATGAAACGTATTAAAACTTTATGAACTCTTAATGAATAGATCCATATCATGCCAGTGATAGAAACCATGGAATATTTTTAAAATGCACGGAGCCTTTTTTTTTGGTGCAGTGACACTCACAGTTTGAAGACAAAATCTATTTAATTATAGCCATTATCTATGTAATGCTATATGTCTTATTTAGGTTCTGGAAAGGCCAACAATTTTCCTGTTTCAAATCAAGCCTTTTTTCCCCATATTCTTCAGATGTAGTCATTAGGCAACCTAGCTTTGAAATATGTTTAAAAAAATAAGTTTTGAAAGATCATTTAAAAGTGAAAGGAAATAAAGCTTTTATGGTATAAATGGCAGGATTTAAAATGCATTTAAAACAGGTGTTTCAAGCCTAAAGCTATACTCTTACTAAAGGTAAACTCCCATCAAAGGTAGTGAAGGTAAAATGGGGGCAGGGATTATTTGAGAACTGCAGAATCAACCCCAATGACTTCAGTGGGAATTTTACCTAAATAAGAACTTCAGGGTTTGTCCATATGAGGTTTGGGGCTTAATCTAACTTTTATTCAAGTTTTTAGCAAAATATTTATAGATTTCAATTGGAGGAGAACTGGGGCCTTTGTCCAAAATACTGAAGAGGGAACATGCTGAACTGAACTGAACTACACTGAACTCTCTCCATACCCTTGGCTAGATTCTTATTAGGCAGATCTTGAAATAAGGCCAAAAAGTGAAATTCACTGATAATAACATGTATGCAAAAGATGTTAACAATTAGTTAAGAATGCATGCCATAACACATAGTGCCATGTTTTCTTCTCATTTTAATACAATACAGAATGGTACTGTTTGTAGTTAACTTTATTTAACCCCTGGGACAATAAGCAGAGTCTTCTTTCTCTCTCTCTCCCTCTCTCTTCTTTTTCTCATTTCTTTCCTTTCCTTTTGCAAAAGCAATATGATTTGGTTAAAACCAAAAGACTCAGGCAGGAGGTATTTCCTGCAAATATTTTCCATGAAGAGCTGGATATGGCTCTCCAGAATGAAAGCTGATACTTTCTTTTTTTAATTTTCCAGCCCATGGTTTCTATGATCTTGATGCTTTAAATGAGGCTTCCTGGAAGAGTGCCCACAGCCAGTTAGTTCCATGTGATATTTGTGGGCGTACCTTCCTGCCAGACAGACTGATCGTCCACCAGCACTCTTGTAAACCGAAACCAGCAAAGTAAAGTGCCCTTGTGCGGATACGCACGTCCCAGCCAAAGCATAAGAGGAATAAAATCTGGACAAAAATAAGTGGACAGAGCCGCAGTGCACTGTCAAATCACATGATCCAAACATCTCCTATGTAAGATTAATAGTAGCTGCTAGAATGTAGGTCAAATACAGCAATGTTTAGTACACCATTATAGAAATGTAGAATATAATTTTATTTCTGTGCTCTAAGAGGTAAAGCTTCAAAGACATGTGTAAGGGAGTACTAAGGTGGCTTTAAATTAGTTGCATCCCCTCTTGATCCTGCGCTATTCTTCAGGGCTGGAGACACCAATTAAGGAAGTTTCTCTGGGCTTGTCTATGGCCTCTAGTGTTTCCTGGAGTCTCCACAGCACTGTGTTCTGCGGCCCTAGCCTTTACATGCCTCTGGCACAACCCTTTTTTCAGAACTAGCCAGGGTGTCTATGGTTGTCTTCCACCAAAGAAAGGTTACTCCAGAACTCCAGGAAATTGTAGCGTCCCTTTAAGTTCTTCCGGCTGTTAGCCAGAACACAGCACTGCATTGTGACTGTGCAGAGATGCCCAAGTCAGCTAACAATGAGCTAGTTCTGAATATAGCATAGAGCATTAGTGCCCTGGGCCAATATACAATAAAATTGCTTTTACCCTGTTTTATCTAGTTCATTTGTAGCCAACTTAGGTACCTCTGCATGGCACTGGATGATGCTATTGCCTTTTTGGCCTGGCAAGGAGAAAAAGAAATGACACATGGGTAAGTCTGCCTTTTTGAAAGGTTCAGGTTCATCATCCCCTCTTTTCCTTAACAGCCACATGCTACTGCTTGGAAAGCAGTTGTGCCTAAGAGAGAGTAAAATGCCAGAGGCATACTTGTCAACAATATACTGATGACATCTAACTATATGTCTCATTCCCAAATGATGCAACTATCATTGATACTAAGCTGTCTGAGTGCCTACAAGAAATCGGTGCTTGAATGAAGAGCTGACTCAAGCCAAACTCAGGCAAGGCCAAAGGAATGTAATCAGAAAAGGAGAATGCTTTGAATATAAGCTAGTTGAGATGTTCTCTCCACCTTCCATTTTAGTGCAACGCCTCAGGGTCCTTTCTGACTCTTCACTGGTTGTGTCCAGATGGGAGCAACCATGTGGTATGTGGCACTGCAGACATGCCTGAGGCACCACATACCACACATTCAACTGTTTTCTGTGCTTCAACGGAGCAGTATGGAGGGTTGGGGGGGGGATAGACCCCTGGATATCTAGGGGTCAAAAAACCTGCACCAAAAAAAAAAAAAAGCCGTTCACCTGTGCGCACCACTCAAAACTGGGGCCTGGCCAGTCGGAGCTACCTCCAGCTGCCAGCCAGGCTCCGAGTGGCAGGATTGCCACTGCTGCGGCCTCAGAAGGCTCCCAGGACCCCAGGTAAGGCTGCTAGGGCTGACCCAGTGCTACCTGCAGCCTCCCCTACCCCATCTGGGGTAATCTGCCATACACCAGAGGGCACATGGCACTGACGTTCCCCAGGGACAACTAGTAGCGGCACATGTGCCAGTGCTAGTTGTTCCCGGGGAACCAAAAGTCCATGCTTGTGTGAATGCAGCCACAATGATGACAGGAGGAAATGGCACCAGTACCTAAATATGATTTCTTCAACCTCTACTTTGCTAGAAAATGTTGTCCCTTCCTCCTGACTGAAGACCTAGCCACAATGATCCAGGCATTTGTCACCACTAGGCTGAATTACTGTTATTCACTGTATTTGCAGCTGAATGTGAAGACAATGCACTGGCCCCAGCTAGTACTGGAATTAGCTGTATGCCTTCTCCATGGCATAATCTGCCATGAACACAGTGGGCCTGTGCTCAAGTCTGTCCCCTAGATCCTAGTCATCTTTTAATTTCAGTATAATGCCTTGGTTCTATGCTTCAAATCCATTAGTCAGTCAGGCCCCTGCTACATCAAAGATCACATTTTAATCTATGAACCACCAAACCAGATGTATTCCTCTGGGACAATGTAGATCAGAAAGTCTAGGGCTTCCTTGCTATTGATTTTATATGGAAGGCACCATGAAGATGGGTAACAGTATAAAAACCTAAGGACAGATATAGATAGAATTTAGAGATTATTCTTCATTCCAGAGTAAAACACTCAACAATCCAATATATCATATGTAGATGGCAGGGAAAAATCAGTGTCAAATATTGAGGGGGTCTACCCTGTAATAGTCAGTGATGCTGATTGGGATTTTGCCTTCTTTGTCCCTTTCCTAGATGAATTTCTTTTTAAGATCTTGTTAGCCTCAGTTCTTAATTCAGAACTGGAACCAGCCTGTGGCCTGTAGAAGGATGTAACTCACCTGGCCAACACCAGGGCTGTCCAACTGACAGTTAATGCAAAGCCTCTGGGCTCTGACCCAGCCACTGCTCTGGCTACCACTCCCTCACCTGGCTTCTCAGGAATGGCCCTGCCCTAAGGGGTAGATTGACATGGTGCAGTGCAGCCTGCAGTGCTGGGGGAGCTGATGGCATAGTGCCACAAGGAAGCCTGAAAGGAGCTGAAAGTGAGGTAGAGCCCTGGGCCATGTGTGTAGTGCAGCAGGGTGAAGGGAGGGTTGCCTGCCTGTGCACACAGTGCAGCAGGGATTGAGCACCCACTCACCTGCCTGTGTGCAGGGTGTGCAACCTCATGGGGGAGCATGGTATCTTTTAGCACTGCTCCCACAGTGTGCAGCTCTGTAGGGTGTGCTGTAGGGTATGTGGTTCCCAGCCTCTTTGAAGTGGGACAGCTCTGGCCTACACAATCCCAGATATAAAAGTGCTAGTTAGTAGAAAAGCAAATGAGCTCATATAATGTTGTATGTGACTGTCCCCATCCTCCACAAGGAGACATGCGTTGGTGGCTTGATCTTGTGCTTGTTGGATGTCATAACAAAACTCCACTCTTACCCCCTTAACTTCAGTGCTTCAGGATCAGGTGTTACCAGACTTTGTGTGAAAAGATCTGCTGTCTCATACCCGCAACCCATGAGACCCCATCCCTTCTCCAGGCATACTGCCTCATTCCACAGCATTTGACCTCAGAGTAGGAAGCCCTCACTTTTTTATGATCTCTTAGTTCTCAAAACCCTATAGCTGAGCCACATGAGTTCTGCCCAATAAACTTGGGCGGTGGAATCTAGCCCTACTCTGTGTACAAGTGTGACCACTTGAGAATGCCAGTATAATGCACAAGGGTACACTTTCCTTAGGGAAGGTCTGGGAGTGTTTTTCTTTCTAAATCAGTATTTCAAAGAATGTTACAGAATAGTAAGTGCCAAAGCACAACAGTGAAAAGGTTAAACATGAGGAAATAATATACACTTTAACAGGGTTGCAGAAGAGAACGCTTCTTTTTTTCCCCTCTAAAGTGTTTTATTAAGTGGCCAGTGAGGTTATTTGAAACGTATGACAAAATCCAATACACGCTGTTCAGCAATAATATGAACTTCCTGAACTGCTGAAAGAGACTGGATTCATGTAAGTTTTCACCTTCAGTTTTAATGCCATGAAGCTGCTTGTATGTACCATGTGACAAATGGGGCTATTCCTAAAGCATTTGCACTTAATGTTGCATTTATAAAACTCAGGCAAGTTAAAGTTGATAGCTTTATGCACTTAGAAATGAAATATGGACCTCAACTACTTTTTTTTCCAAGCTCACAGTTTGCCATATGAGCATAAGAAATAAATACAACTGTTCAGCCATTTAGGAAATATCTCTGGCCCTAGCCACAACAACAATTCAATTCAAACTGGAAAAGTTACCAGCATTCTTTAATAAAAATAATTTCCAAAACAATCAAGGGCTCCACAACAGCCCTTTTTTTTTCCAAGAGAAGAATATAATTTTCTCTAATTATTATATTTCCAAAAATCAAAGGTTCAGTTTTTCCTCTGCAGTGCAAACCTAACAGACCTGGCCCCTTAAGGATCTTCACTGCATGGGGACATTCCTGGGTGACACTGGAGCTATTACAACTTTCTTTCTTCTGGCTGAGATGAGTGATGTAGCCAGAGGAAAAAGGGCATAGACAAGCTATTTCCATGCCCAGTAATCTTTAAGTACAAGAACAGCTCCTGAGAGCAGTTGGCAACTATAATGAGGGGAGGAAGAAGTTTCCCAGAATCTGGGAGCGCCCACAAGATATGGGTGAGGAATGCATTGGTAGCTGTTTAAGTGTGCACAAATCAAATGCTTGTGAAAGATACCCTATTAGCAGTGCTGGAGACTAAAGTCCTCAGTTTATCCATATCAGAGCTATGTCACTGGCAGAAGCATATCAGGTTCTGCTCTGTGATCTCAGCAATCTACCTCAAACCTGGCCATAGGTCCATGTTCAAATTAACTCAGTCACAGATCTCTCCAGTGTGACGACCAGCAAGGATGTTCATCTGTGCTGATTACAGCAGTGAATTCTGTGATGATTTGTCCAATGGAAACTGCATTAATAACCACCAGCCAGCCTCACACTAAGCTGTGTGATCAGCCTTTTCCATATTTCTTCAGCATTCATTATTCTGCTTCTTCCAGAAGAGAAAAAATGGAATCAAGAAAGCAGAGTTTTAACATTCCATGCTTTTGGAACTATTGACTGTACCTTAGCTACTTGTCCCTTTTTTTTTATCACACCCTTAGTTGGCTCATAGCTGGTCTCACATCCGTCCTATTTTTCTGCTGGCACCACACACATGTTTCTGTCACCTCCACAGAGCTGAAAAACATTTTCCTGCAGTTCTTGAAGAAACAATAAAAATCCATCTAGTTTGCCATAAATGTTATTGACAGGATTTAGAAAATAACCATGTAGTAATTATAAAAGAGCAGCAGCTAAAATTT
The DNA here is from genome assembly GCF_000455745.1 of Alligator sinensis. NCBI lineage: Eukaryota > Metazoa > Chordata > Crocodylia > Alligatoridae > Alligator > Alligator sinensis. Next base: position 834,360 of record NW_005842351.1, on the reverse strand, counting down.
TACTAATTCTCATACAAAGTGCAAACACCCTGAAAGAAGAAGAGTCCTTCTTCAGGTCTGAAATAGTCATTGCATTAAAGTAGGTCAATGTGACAGTGCAGCTTTGCTGCCTGCCACTTTAAGGGCAGGAGCAGGCAGCCACCAGGTGCCTGATGAGGGTGGCCATTTTCAAACATAGGCTTGAGAGGCAGCAGTCTGTGTTCAGCAGCCAACAAGCCAATATCGGGCTGAGTTGCTCCTGGAACACCCTGGAGGTAAGAGCAGGAGCTAATGGGGTGGCTTAGAGGCTCCTGGTCCTAGGCACAACTTGAAACTGCATGCTGCCAGGGATGGGTTGCCTGGTGGGGCTGTTTGTGGTGGGACAGCCCCCCAAAAGTGCCAGGTCAGTTACTGCCCTGGTTAAAGGTGAGGAAGGGTGCCTTTATAATCCGAGCCCCCACAACCTAGTGGGTTAGAGGGTAACCTGGTAAAGAGGTTGGCAGGGCCAAGGGGGTCCAGAGTGAGGCAAGGTGCCCAATGCAAATGAGGGGTAAGGAACCCAGAGTTTGGGAACGGGCATGGAGCCTAGTGAGAGGATAGGAGCCCTGACTGTGTGGGGGGCAAGGAGTAGAGGCCCAGGCCAGAAGCTGGAGGGTGCTAGAGCTTGCCTTTCTGCTCAGCTGGAGCAGACAGCTTGAATCTGGGGGGAAACTGGAACAGAAGTTCAATAAACTGGTTTAACCTAAATCAGTAAAATCTGATACTACATCCATCCAGATTTATCTTAAACCAATTTTGGCCATTTTGAAAGTTTTTTATGTATACTGAGCTTCTGTTGTCTTACAGATTTGAACCAGTTTCCAATCACTTATACCAGTTTATGTATAAATTCTGTCCCTAGCCCAGAGGCCTTCATTCCAGGGAGGGAAGCCTGAAGTAGGGTATATGGTCATTCTATCTTCATGTTCTTACTCAGGCTAGATTCCCACTGAACCTGGATATCGGGACCTGGCCTGGCCAAAAAAGAACTTACAAGTGCAAGTAAATTATTTATATGGAAAACTTATATCTAGCTTGGCAACCTGGGAGTGATGTATTACTTCAATGATCATTACAGCATCATATGGAGAAGATATTTAATCAGCAGAGAGCTTATTTTAGAAGTGATCATTCTAAGATTTGTGGCTCCATAGCTACCTGCTTCAGTTTCTTAATGGGTATGTCTACATATGCAATTAATGCAACTAAATAAACTGCAATTTGAGCTAGAGTAAACTAATCCTGACATCATTGTCTACATGTGTGTTTAAGCACAGTAATTTACTCTGCCATCAGAGTACCTGTGTCTGATGGGACTATCTGACTGAGCTATAAATTAGTCTGAACATCAGCCTAATTGACATGTACATGTAGACAGTGCGCTTTATTGCTCGGTTGACTTTGCTGTGCAGTAAAGTGTCGTATGTAGATATGCCCAATGGGGAGGATAATGGTTTTTGTTTTTTTTTTAAACATGGTGAAAGAATAATGAAGAATAAAATGTGGACGTCCAGTCATTGTTTTTGTTAGTTTAAGTAGAAAGCATCATATTTTATAAGCATAAACGTTTTGCAAAACTATTTTACTTGAAGCCTTTTGGCTGCTAAATCTTTTTGTGTTCAAAAATTGTATATTTTTATAGTTAAATATTACTAAATCCATTTATTTTGAAATAAAACTCTTCAAATGTGATTCGAACTTCCTTAGTCTTTTCTTTTTACAAAAACACTGTCCCATTTACATAAATATTTTGATAAATCATAGGAATGACAATGTCCAAATGTTTCTAAAATTATATTAGTTTCTTTGTAAGTTTGGTTGGTACCACATAGACCTGAAGTAAGTTTGCCATTATCTAGTAATTATGCTCCTGATACCACCTCCTGATCCCTGAGAACTATATCTTTCTATGATTCACCAATGTCAGATAGGGTTCTATAAACACAGACATCAGTTGCAATGTTGCCCTTGACTTAAATCAGTAAAGGGTACAACCCATAGGAGCATCCAAATGAGTGTGGCCATGCAGTCTGTGGTGCTGCAAACATCTGCAGCACCACATATCGCACACTGAGGTGTTCTCCACAGTGCAAGGGTGCGGTGCCTGTGTGTGTGCTGCTCTGCTTTGTTTTGTTTTTTCCCCCTCTGGGTTTTATTGACTCCTGAATATCCAGGGGTCAAAAAACTCCATGGGGGGGGGAAAAGTAGAGGCGTGTATGCACCACACATGTGCACTGCTTAAAAGCGGAGCTGGGTTGCCCAGAGCCATGCTGTGGCTGCCAGTTAGACTCTGCCTGGCAGGATTGCTGTGGCTGTAGCCCGAGGAGGCCCCCAGAACCCCAGGTAAGGCTGCTGAGGCCAGCCAAGCTAGCCCCAGCCTCCCCTACTGCCTCCGGGGTAACTTGCCATGCACCACAGTGTGCATGGCATGGGCATTTCCTGGGGACAAAGTAGCTGCAGTGCAAGGTGGGAAACCAAACACCCACATGGCCCATGATATCGAGATGACCAACACGGTAACACTTTTGGACTTCTGTTTATGTAACAGCAATTTTATCACTAAAAACCAAACTCTTCTTCCAGCATGTTGGGCAAATAATTTGTCAAGGGCCTGAGGAACTTCGTGCAGGTTCTTGTCTGAATAAAGGTTTTTCAAAGTAAAGGTACTCTCTCTGGGTGCATCCAGATGAGCGCGCATGTGTCTCTTGCCCCACCTCAAACCCCTTTAAGGCAGGGCAACGGGCACGTGCACTAGGGGTCTAAAAAAATCGAAATTTAAAAAAGCAGAGCAAGGCATGATCCCAGACCGTGTCCTGAGGCAACCTGAGAATGGGTCCTCCATGGAGACACTCTGGCTGCCAGAGGGTCTCTATGGTTGGCCCCTTGCCCTGGTGCTGAAACACACGGCCAACCAGGCCAGGCCTCATGTTTCAGCACCAGGACTCTGGTGCTGGTGAGTAAGGGGTCAGGGGCTGGAGGAGGCGGGAGGGGACCATGGGGGGACCCCTAATAGCCCTGTCCACTCCCCCAGCCTCCCCAAAGCCCCCCA
>NW_005842351.1:825291-830109 GCF_000455745.1 Alligator sinensis | reverse complement strand
GCCAGACTGCTGCAGTGGGTAGAGGGTGCAGGGAACTCTCAGGGCTGTTTCAGCAGTCCAGCTGGCACAAGGGGTAATGTCCCCAGGTACCAGCTAGCTGGGCCCCAGAAGCTCCTGAGAGCTAGTAGCCCTGAGCTACTTGCCAGGGCAGCCTTTTATACTGCTGGGACCAGGACAGTGCAGCTTTATATACTGCTGGGGACAGCACAGGTGCTGGCCCTGGGCTCTAGCTCCCCTTGGCTGCAGATTCAGGAGGAGCCAGGCAGGGTAATTTTGCCCCAAATGTCACAATTTACTCTACACCAAAATGCATGTCTGAGCACATGCGCTGAAGCAAAAAGCCCCGGCTCAAATTTGCACTCCTTCTATTTGAGCTGCTGCAAGCACACGTGCTTGCATGTGTGGATACGCCCCCTATGTATAAACCTATATTGTGCCAATGGAGGGTGGTAGGGATAAACCCTGTCTGTGAGAGAAGCGGAAAGAAGGGAGGAGCTAATCCACCTTGAGCCCAAGAACTCTCAAATCAGTTGAGTAGGTGCAGAAATAGCCTGGGCAGGTTCTCCAGCAGGGGCTGGCAAATGCTAATGGTGTCATTGGCCTACTTTCCACAATTTTCACTTGTATACTGCCTCCTCAACACTGACTAGCTGTCTACCCCAAGTCTCTCCTACCCACCACTCTCACAGTCTCTTCACCCCACTTTCACACTCCATTTGCCTCTCATACCCGCCTCCAGCTCCCTTCCTTTCTCATTTGCTGTTCCCTCATTGCTCCTTCCTGTCTACATCCCTTTTCCCTTCCAGACCAAACCCCATCCTAAGAATTTAAAAACTGCCAATAAACATGATATTTGGAGACCATCAGTCTGCTTGTCTGTTATATCTCTGAATCCTCTCTGGTATTCCTGTTTGCTTTGAAAGTTATTGGAGGCATGGTTTTTCTACTTCATGTCTGGACAGTCTGGCACCCTGGGTCATTTGGCACTAGCATAATATTACAGACCTGGGCTGATACTAGCTAAGTTGTGAGATAATTGAGGACACGCCTAAAAGTCATGCTCTTTGGCCAAAAAAAGTTTTTGGTAGTCACAATTCAAGAAGTATAATAATAAATTAAAGAGCTCATAGGAAAATCATGAAAACTGCCCAACAACCTGTATTTTAAGTCATAGATAATCATAACATGCCATTCTGGCTTTATAACATATAAAAAGGAATAACTACTTGATGGAAATGATTCCTGATTAAAACTAGACCACTCAGCAGGGATCCTGGTTTTCTCTGTTTAAATTAGAAAATGTTGGATTAAAAAAAGAGAACCAACCCAATCAAAATCCAGTGTTTTGTTTTAATCATGGAAAATATGGGGGTTTTGGTTTGTTTGGTTGGTTGGGGGCGGGGGGGAGAGTTAATCAGAAAATGTTGGATTTATTTATTTTTTATTTAATAATTTTTTTTTTTTTTTTTAATCAGTGAAAACCAGGATCCCTGCCACTCAGTCTGTGAAATGCTGTCTCTGAGCTAGGTAGTTAAACATTTGGAAGACTTTTTAATTAATCATCTTTAAATGCATCTTTGTATACACAGGCCACATCTACGTGTACAATTAATGTGCCTGAATTTTTTCTTCACAGAAAATTCAGATTCATTAAAGCACTTCCAGGCACATGTCTCTGCATTAGGAGCAAATTGTGCCTAACAGAAGCAGCCCAATCCAGGGTTTCGCTGCCCACTGCAGCAGCAAGGGTGAACTCCAGGCTCCCCTGGGTGCCAGCCCCTCACTGCCCTGGCTATGGGGCCAGCCCTGGTCTGTACAGGATAGAGGAGAGTGGGGTGCGCCCCAAGCCAAGACAAATCTCCATGCAGCTTGCAGGGAGCTGCCCACCAAGCCAGGACAACTCCCCCTCCCTCCCAGGGCTCAGGACCAGCCCTGATCTCCCCATGGCTGTCAAGGAGATGCCTGCTAAGTTGGGACAGCTCCACCCTGCCCATTGTGGCCTAGGCTGACCAGGAGCAATTTGCTTCCAGTCAGCAGCTACACATGTACTTCAGCACATTAATTTTAAAGTGACTTTTCCTAGTACCCAGATACAGGTACTAGAAAATGGTGTTTTAAATTAATCTTCTGTGCACATGTAGACAGTGATGGTTTACTGTACATTTGATTAATCTAATGCATAGTAAAACATCTTGTGTAGATGCATGCACAGTGAACCCTCTGATAGAGAATGCAGCTTGTCCTCAAGCTATTGCTTGAACAGGGAACTAGAAAAAACTGGTCTGGAATTCAAGGGTTATTTCTTGCATTGAGAGAGGCATGCTTGGACATGGAAGCTTGAGCCACTGAAGCTTGATAAGTAGGACATAAGTACAGAAATCTCTGGGTACAGCGGAGTGGTGTTTTCTCAAGTGGAAAAGAATCTGCCAGCCTACTTATAGGGAAGAAATTGGTTCCAAGACATGAGAGCTGTCATTTTTCTTGCTTTTCTCTGTGACTAAGCAGAGAAGGCTATATCTAGATTATATCTAGGCTATATAGTGTGAGGAGTGTGAAGCTAGATTTTAAGTAAACTCTTATTTTGTGTAAGTTCCATTCTGTCCTTTTATAGTAAATCTTGGGTGCAAACCTTAACCTTTATGCTAAATTAAAAGGTTGGGGTGAGGCAAATCCATACAGGGAAGGATTCCCCTGAAGCAAGACCCAAAGATATACCACCTCTCAAGTCCTGCTAAGACCATACCAGGCAGAGAAGAAGCATATCTGGGATTGGACTATCGGAAGTAAGTAATGCATAGGTTCCAGACAGCATGCTGGACCATGCTCTACCCAACCTACCTTGCTATAAATTTAGGTATCAATGAGTTCCTCATATTTTATTTTCTACAACATCATATGTTAAGGTGATCCTTGGATATTACGTATAGTATATACAGCTTGGACCAGCAGTTCCCAATCTGTGGTACAAGTACTACCAGTGGTACACAGACAACCTGTAACTGTGGTACATGTTAACAGATTTATTATAATTACCATAGAATCATAGTGCTTAGGGTCAGAAGGGACCTAAATAGATCATCAGGTCCAACCCCCTGCCCCAGGCAGGAACAGGGGCCGGGGGCATATCACCCCAGCCAAATATCTGTCCAGCCTCCTCTTGAAGACCCCCAAGGTAGGAGAGAGTACCACCTCACTTGGGAGCCCATTCCAGAGCCTGGCAGCCCTAACTGTAAAGTAATGTCTCCTGATGTCCAGCCTGAACCTTCTCTCTAACAATTTGTGGCTGTTATTCCTAGTAACCCTGGGTGGTTCCCAGGGGAACAGAGCCTCCCCCTATTCTTGCTGGTCTCCCCAGTGAGTCTGTAAATGGGCACCAGATCCCCTCTCAGCTTCCTCTTGTGGAGGCTGAATAGATCCAGGCCCTTCAGCCTCTCTTCGTAGGGCCTGCCCAACTGCCAGTGGACCATGCGAGTGGCCCTCCTCTGGACCCTTTCAGTGCTAACCACATCCCTCTTGAAGTGCGGTGCCCAGAACTGGACACAGTACTCCAACTGCGGCCTGATCAATGTTACATAGAGGGGAAGGATCACCTCCCTGGACCTGCTTGTGATGCATCTGTAGATGCACGACCAGGTGTGGTTAGCCTTACTGACCGCTTCCTCGGATTGGCAGCTCATGTTCATCCTGGCATCAGCAATGACTCCAAGATCCCTTTCTGCCACCGTGTTGACAAGAAGGGTGTTCCCCAGCCTATAGGCATGTTGCTGGTTCCTTCTCACTAGATGCAGCACCTTGTACTTGTCCGCACTGAATTCCATCCTATTCTCATCTGCCCACCTCTGTAATTTGTTTAGATCTAGCTGGATTCTGTCCCTCCCCTCCAGTGTACCCACTTTGCCCCACAACTTGGTGTCATCAGTGAATTTGGACAGTGCGCGTTCCACACCCACATCCAGATTGCTGATAAAGATATTGAACAGTACAGGTTCCAGGACCAAGCCCTGGGGGACTCCACTGCCCATGTCTTTCCAGGTCGAAAACGACCCATCCACCACCACTCACTAGGTGTGACCATCTAGCCAATTTGTCGCCCAGCTGACTGTGTAGGTGCCAATGTCGCAGTCACCAAGTTTTTATTTTATTTTTTATTTTTTTTAAAGAGAATGTGGTGGGAAACCATGTCAAAGGCCTTCTTAAAGTCCAGGAAGATGACATCCACCCTGAAACCCTCATCCAGGGACTTTGTGACCTGGTCACAGAAAGAAACCAGGTTAATCAGGCAGAACCTGCCCTCAATGAACCCATGTTGGTTGCCCCTGAGCATTATCTCCCCTGCTGGGCCCTTGCAGATGTGTTCCTTGATAATTTTCTCCAAGGACTTCCCAAGGACCAAGGTAAGACTGACTAGCCTATAATTGCCAGGGTCCTCCTTTCTCCCCTTCTTGTAAACGGAGACCACATTGGCCCTTTTCCAATCCTCTGGTACCCGGCCAGTGCCCCATGAGTGCTCATAGAACCATGCTGGAGACCCTGCTATGACCCCTGCCAATTCCCTCAGTACCCTTGGATGAAGAACATCTAGACCTACTGATTTTAAACATGTCCAGCCCCTCCAATTATTTTATATGACAGAAATTTGCTGGTGGTACTTAAGCTTGTATCATTTTAAATTGGTGGTGTGCAGAGTTAGTTTGGAAACCAAACTGGCTTGGACAATTGGAGAAGGTTTAGAGGTTATGAAACCTGGAAAATGTATAGATACATGCCCATGCAACCATGCCTAAATCTCCTCCTCCCCCCCCCCCCCCCCCCCCGGAC
>NW_005842351.1:817176-825260 GCF_000455745.1 Alligator sinensis | reverse complement strand
ACCACACCAACTGCACCCCCCCCCCCCCCCCCCCCCCGGAGGTGACAATAACCAATAGGAATGGTCTGGAATCAATCCAGCTGCATTCACAGTGTTTGGTGTACCTTTATTCAAAGGTAGATGACTTAGTTGAAGTATCTTGGCAGATCTGGGATTGAAATATAAAGTGCTCTGCATGGTTTGTGCCTCTCCAGGAGTGGTGAATTTGTTCACTGCTCCTTTGTATGAGCAAAGGAATGATCTTGTGTACTTTGGGAGGTCTAGTTATATCCCTTTTTAGTGCTGTATTATTTAGGTTGTGTAAGTGGAGTAAACAATTGGCCTTTTCATGGGGATTCTCAGCAACTGGGTGGAAGTTTAAGTGTGGTCTGTGTGCTTAACAATGGGTAAGTGAAACAATGGGTTAGATGGCACTGAGTGCAAAGAATGAAGGACCAGTAACATTTCACAGATGTGATGTTCTTTCTGTGGTGTAGGCTAAGTGTTTAAATGTAGGACAGGTCTGAGTGGTTCCTGTTCCATACAACTCAAAGAAAGCATAAACATATGGATGTCCTAGGTATATTATGGCTGGCTTAGAGAACAGAGCAATTAGTAGCCTTTGGGGCCTTAACAAAATCATGTTTTGATTTCCAAGCTGTACACACACACATTGGTAAAATAATATATATATATATATTTTTTTTTTTAAATGAAAAGCTTTATCTTGGGAACCCACTGATCAAATCTGGGACCCTTAGCTTCATTCTGTCCCTTTCCGAGGCATATCAAATTTCAAACAATCCTACCACGCAACTTAATCTTTAACCATAGAAGTCAGTGGTGCTGCTTTAGGCAGGGGCAATGTGGCATGGTGAACCTGGCAGGTGGGTGCCCAGGCAGCACTGCCTGCCTGCTCACCTGTCTGGCACACCACACTACTCTACGCTGCTCCACCTCCATGCTAGACAATGCTATGCACCTCTCCATTGCCAGGATGCTCATCATAATTTTTAACAGCTGGCCAGGACCAGCCTTTAAAACAGGGCTGGCCCAACTGAAGTGGAACATGTGGTCACCCTATCTATAATACAGATCCAGCAATCCTAGGGTACAGACAGAGGTGCAGCTTCCCGCTGTAACTCAGAATGCTTTGCAGGAAGCGTGCTGAGTTGCGACGAGCTCCCGGACCAAACACAAGTTCACTGTTGGTTCCTTGGGGAGGGGAAGCTAGCCGCTAGCTGGGAGCCTGCAGCTGGTTTCCCCAAGCAACTGCCCTTCCTCCCTCCCTGCCTGTCCCTGTTTCAGAATGGGAGGGGGGAAAGAGAGCAGAGGGAGCTCGTTCTAGGGGTTCCCCAGTCGGTGCTGGAGGGTGGCTCCAATATACCCACCCTACCCTCTAGTAGGGACTGAAAAAGCCCCAGACCAAACTCCCTCCTCTCCCCCACTCCCCCATTCTGAAAACAGCTTGGAGGCTGGCCTAGTCTGAGGGGCAGGCAAAGATCTTTGAAGCCCAACTTGAATACAACATAGCCCCTGGAGTATTACCTCACTTCTTGAGCCTTTCTTCAGTTTTATGTATAGCACCCATTTTTGGTTTTGTTTTATTTAATATTCTAGTGCCTTAAGTTATCAGCTCTTCTCAAATCCAGATCTTGATTGCTTTATCTATTGTGTATATAAATAGGTATTCAGCTGGTGACCCTGATCAGCTAGCTCGTAGTCTTCCTTCAAATTCTTCTTTCCAGTTCAAGTTCCATTCTTAAGCTTTAAAAAAGGTTTGGGGTTTTGTTTTGTTTTTTGTTTTGTATTTTTTGTGCAAAAATCTGGTTGTTCTCATAAAAGATATCACCTCTACAATAAGTTCTGATTCTTAAGCTTCACATTAGATAGAAAATGCTTCTCTATGGTTTAATTACACTTAAGGAGTCATGTAACAAAGGGGGGCACAACAACCAGGGCATCAACTCCAGGTCCCAATCCTAGAAGAGCAGGGAGGGCAAGAATAGCAGGAGCTTCGCTGCTACCACCGCCAATTATAGCACAGCTGATTATACTTCCCCGTCTGCTGGTCATGCTGAAGGCGCTCAGGTGGTTAGTCATGCCTTTGCACAGAAGTCATATCTTTTTTAAAAGACCGAGATAACAAACAGCTGCCATATGTGATTGATTAATGCACCTACACTGAACTGTTATTTATAAAAATACCCAGGGGGTGTTTGTACATGTGCTCCAGGGGTGGGGGTACTTTATTTAGAGCACCCGCAGTGTCTTTTGCATTAAATGAGGTTTTAGCACATCGAACAAGCTTTAGTTAAAGCGCCCCACTGCCATTTTGAAGCATGGGGACGCTAATACACGAGCCAGAGGCTGACTGGATCATGCTAATTGGCATACTGTTAATTAGCATGCTCAATTAATTGAGTCTGCTCTGACACACTATACAGGCACCCAGCGTGTTTTACAGTCTTTCTCTATCACAAGCGTAAACAATCTGTCTGCAGGCTAGTTAGGGGCATTAGTTTCACATAAATGTAAGTGGTTTTTTATTTTTGGTTGGGTTATTCCTAAAGTAAGGGGAAGAGACTCTGGCCCTGTGAAGATATAAATTCACACTCAGTTTCTTGTTTTCAGTATCTCATTTGTATCGAATTTTTGCAGTGACTTCTAGAGTATCAAATAAGTCAAGCATTAGAACTTATTTTTTCCACTCACAGTAGAAGAGTTTGGTGCCAAGAAATAAACGTGAAATGGTTAAGGTCTTCCTGCACCTAGTTGCTATATCTCAGTAATGTTGGGATGTGTACATTCAAGCCTGTATTGGTCAACAGTGATGTTAAGGATCTTGTGAGCTAACCCATGAGTCCTCTGCCACTTAAGTTAAAAGGCTGAGACTTTTAGCAGGAAACAGTAGCAGACTGTAGCCCACTAAGGAATGATAGGCATGTTTTACAACAAATAATTTTAACAGAATTAAAATATTTTGCTTTTAGGGAGAAAAACAAAAAACATATCCTAAGACTGAACATTTCTAGTTTCTTCAATTTAGAGGTTTTTTCCCCACCTCTCCTCTTTCCAATGGAAAAAGGAAAAAAAAGGGTGGAATGAGAAGGAAAGGAATTGGCTTTAACCCACTCCAAACTTGTTGGCTTTAACTTTAAAAAAATGTCTTTATATTTTCCTTTGGTTTAAAAATTGGGAAATTCAAAACAACAACTATTTTTGACAAACGGCCATTTCTTGTCTAAAGACATTTCAGGTGAAAAACTGCCCCAACCATACTAAATCTGCTTAAAATTAATTTCATTTGGTTTCTTAAAAATGCTGCCTTTAGTATTAAGTTCCTCACACTGCAATCCATTTCAAATTGCATACATATTTAACCATTTCCTACTATTCTTCAAAACCATATGATTTTTTATATCTAAGTCTAGGGATGGACATTACACACAAAACAGCTTAAGTAATCAGAAACTGGTTTACACCTGTAACAGAACAGATATTCAATGTACATAAACTGGTTTGAAAATGGCTGAAACCAGTTGAAGATACTACATTCAACTAGGTTTATCAGACTTAACGGATTTGAGACAAATCGGTTTATGCAATGTCTGTCCCAGACCCCTTGATTTAAGATGAACCAGACACCCCCAGCATCCCAGCATGTTGCAGGGGCTGGGCGGGGCTCTCTGCTCCACAGCAGGACTGGCCCCTCCCCTCTGCTCCATGGTTGCAGCTCCAACAGAGACTACAGGCTGCTCACTCCCTGCTATTCTTCCCTCCCCTCTCGCTTGGGGAGAAGTGTCTGTGTATTAGCTAGCAGACCACATGTTGGCTATGGTCCCTGTTGAATCAACAGGCAGAACTACCAGGTAGCTGGTAGTGTTCCTCTGTTTTCTTAATGGGGTGATAAAAACTGTTATCAATTCCCTGTTGCGCTAATCAGAGCATTCTGCTGGGGTCTGGCCAAGCCCCCCTCAGCTCAGTGCTGTGGAAGGAATGGGAGGGCTGCTGTATTGCCCCCCACCCCGCTGGCTTCTAGCCTGAGCCACTGCAGGCATGTGCCTGCATGTCTGTGAAGTCAGTGCAGTTACAAACTAGTTCAGCCTAGCCAGGTGAGACTAACCGGCCAAGATTGAACCAATTCAGGCTCAGGCTTTTTGAATGTCTGTCCCTAGCCTAAAGGGTTGTAAGGTGACTCTCTAGCCTACATATGCATGCACACACACATGTATATAGAAAGAAAAATACAAGAGAGACTTCTGAAGAGTACTGTTTTCATCAAAAGCTTGTCATCTCATGAGATTTTAGCCACCGATATCTATTCCACGGTAGGCACAGCCTTATGTAGATGAACTATACTTACATAAATGCAGACCTGAGTTGGTAAAATTAGCTGGGATAACTGTGATGAGCTGTATCTGAACAAATCATGGTTAGCATCAGACTCCAGTGAACTGATATAGGTATGCCAGTGACTAAACATCCTAGTATAGATGAGGATTGAAAGAATTTGAGGAAAAACCAAAACATTCAATATCGCACTGCCCTCATTAGTAATATGGAGGTAGTTAGCTATGTTATGTTGGATGGCAGATGAAGATGGAGCAGGGTAGCATCTTATAGACTGACTCATTCAGAGAGGCATGAGCTTTCAAGACTACAGAGTACTTCATCAGATGCTGTGCATGGTAATAATAAATATTGCAGTTAGCAGAAAACTGTTTTTTTCAGTATTTTCTAAGTTGTACTTTTCCCTGTTCTGAATTTAACCAAAGGATATTGCTGATAGCATCCTCTCAAAATGTCTCCGGAAAATTGTTTCAATGACTTTTGCAAATGAATAAGTTTACTGAAGATGGGGTTAGATGTCTGGGAAATATTAACACACAATTAATATGTGTAAAACAACCTGCCAAGTAAATTGACAGTGACATTTCCATTTTTTTATTTTTTTTTATCCAGCATCAAGAGATCCATTCAACTTGAAACCAAATTGCTGACTAGCCTGTATGTGCAAATAGCATTGAAAACCCCTAGTACACATTTGGAAAAGCAGCAGCCTGTCTCATTTGTTCATGAATCAACAAAGCCCAGCAGGTGGCAATGTAGGCACTTCTCGGATTTTAATTCATTAAACTCTTGTCATCCAAGAGTATTAAGAAGATTTAAGAAAAACATAATTTTATTCATTTATGGTTCTAACTCTCACATGGAAAATAAGTCTGAACACTCAAAGTGATTTTATTCACTAACATAATGCAAATTCCATGTGTGAGCGCCTAAGAGTCTTTCCATCTCTGGATCCTTTCTTTATGTGTATCTTTGGGATTTACCAAGTACCATTTTGTTATCTGGGCTTGATCGAAGTGTCTTGCAATTACAGGGTGCACTCTGCATCTGGAAACACACCTCATCGTTTTTCTTTATTAAATGGCCTTTTGAAAGCTAACAGTTACCTCTGATTAAAACATTCTCTTGAAACACTGCTTTTAATGAGTTTTACATTTGAGTCACTTAATACAAAGATTCTCATCTGGTTAAGGTTTCAAAAGGTTTTTTCTGTCTGTAATTAATCAACCATTCTTCAAAAACTTGTGGGGTTCGGTCTCCTGAGAGTTAACTGATCACCAATTACTTTTATTATTATTCGTTTAAGGGCAAGTGAAAGTATTTGAGCTGGGATGATGAGGGCATTTTAAACAACTTAAATGGAGAGTTCTGAAAGAAAGGATATGTGTGTGCATATGTTACACAGAGGACATGTCTACACACGTATTTACACGTGCCTAAACTTAATATTTTGCTTAAGGTGCTTTAAGGCAATTTAGGCACATCTCTACATGTGGACACACTAACACGCATTAAGGTGCATTAAATTTAGGCACAAATAGTTAAGTCACATTAGCACATGTGCAGGCATGCTAATGAGCATGGTATGTATCCATTGACACATGCTGTGTTAAGGCACATTAATGTGTCTACATATGCGCCAGTATGACTTGGCTATTCGCGCTTAAATTTGACACCTGCCTTGTGTGTGTAGACATATGCCCTTAATGTGCCTTGAATTGATCTAATGCACATTAAATGTGTGCATGTAGCCATGCCCAGAGTACACTAAAGGAAGACATTTTGAGCAGTGAACTAGTTTTGTGCAGTAAGCTGAAGATTGTGCTTAGAGGATTATATAGACAAAGTGAGTCCAGTAGACATGAAGGCTTCTTCTGGGTACTGAAGTAACTGGAGAGTCCCCTGAGATGAAATTAAGAACCAAGAGTGCTAGGAAGCCTCTGAAACTTTGAACGTTCTGTTAAGAGATCTGACAGACTGTAATAATAATACCTTGCACTTCCATAGCACCTTCCATTCAGAGCTCTCCGAATGTTTTAAAACTATTCATTAGTTCAGTCTTACAGTTCTTGCCAGGAAGTCTTATTAATGCTGTTTTAAAAGGCTGGGGAAATTGATTGCCTTAGGTCAGTATAGCAAGTCAATTTAGTTATAATGCCCAGCCCTCTTCTCTGTGAACTGGACTCTGCTCCCTCTCAGAACAAAGCACTGGCTTGTTTGGAAGGGAGTCTGCAAATTGAAACAATTCTCTCAATATTCCCAGTTACAACACCAACATTAGGAATTTAAAGTCCCACATTTTAATATTTAACACTCCAGTCCTGCAAAGAGTTACACACTAGTAGATCCACCTAACTATGTGGAGCCCTACTGAAAAACGGAGTTGTGTAGCCCTACTCAAATCATTATAAGATTGGGGCCTAAACAGGGACTTTGGAATTAGTACTTGTGCTCTTAAGTGATCATTTGAACATCTATGTAAGGAATTTGCACTCCCAAGTCTGACTCCTCGTAAGGATGGAAAGCTTATTCACACATCATCACAATAATATCTAAGTTTGAAGAACCTAACCTAACTACTGTATTTTCTTGCATATAACCTGCACTTTTCCCCTCTAAGCCATCTGGGGAAATTGGAATGTGCATTATATGCAAGGAAAAGGCTCTCCATGGGTCTAGAAATTTGGAGGTAAGGCAGAGAGATGGCAGTGTTTAATTGCTGTGGTCCAGAGCAGGGTACACATGGTTTCCAGAGCTGCGTGCTGGGTTACATTCAGTGTGCCGAGTCCAAGACCATGTGCTGGTTCTTAGGGCTGCATGCTAGGTTGGACTGGAGTGTGATCCTGGAGCCAGCATGCAGGTTTGGACCCACCACAAAGCTCCAGCACTGCCTTGGCCAAACTAGGACCCAGAATGCAGCCCACAGCCTCATTATGGCCAGATTGGACCTTGCTGGACAGCCTTGGCCCTGCCACAGCCAGACTGGGCACCGCTGTGTGGCTCCCTACCCCGCCTCCCCTGATTCGGGCCCCACCAGACAACTCCCAGTGCTGCTGCAGCCAAATCAGGCCCAGCCCCACCACATGGCCCCCTACCATGGCTAGATTGGGTTTCACTGCATGGTCCCCAGCACAGCCACAGTTGGATTGGGCCCTGCTGTGTGATCTCTGTGCTAGCACCACTGGATTGGGCCAGACCACAGGGTGGGGGCTGGCATCTGGCCTCCTAGTTGTCAAGCTCAGAGCCCTGGCATATGGCCTCACCTCCCAAGGCTTCAACTCTGGAGGCCCCAGCCCCAGTGCATGGCTCCAAGTCCCAGAGATTCCAGTCTTCAGGTATTTACTGGTACTCCAAGGTGAGATCTTTTTTTCCTTCATGGGTCCTTCCAAAAATAGGTGTTGCAGAGCACTATGAGGTGCCTGCTCCTTTAAGAATAGAAGCAGCCTAGCCAGGAAGCCCTGCAAGTTAGGCAGGGCACCACAGCTGCAAGTTGCCTGAGCAACAGGCTAATGAGGTAATTAGCCAGCACCTGCAGGTCATCAGCTGACTGGAAGGAAGCAGGGCCCTGGGAGCAGATAAGCCCAAGGCTGGGGCTGGCAGGAGTTTGCTTTCTGTCAACAGTCAGGGGAAGAAGCTCCTGTACAGGAAAGGTACCCAGGGATGTTTGGTTGCTTGTGTTTGCTGCCTACAAGAATAAGAAAACTCCAGGAGGTCACAAGGTACCCAGGGCTAGGTGGTGTCCTATGCTAGGG
>NW_005842351.1:815449-817166 GCF_000455745.1 Alligator sinensis | reverse complement strand
GTGTTGTTTCTATTGTTATTCTTATGTTATAGCCCAGGGGTTTAGGTTTACATTGCTGTTTGAACCAGAGGTTTGGGATGGGACTGTGAGGAGTGGTTAAGGAGGTCCCATTAGTGCCCAGGAGGGACATGTGATCCCCTTCAGCCCTTCTAGAGGCAGGATCAGGGCTTGGGCA
This sequence comes from Alligator sinensis, assembly GCF_000455745.1. NCBI lineage: Eukaryota > Metazoa > Chordata > Crocodylia > Alligatoridae > Alligator > Alligator sinensis. Next base: position 816,991 of record NW_005842351.1, on the reverse strand, counting down.
GTCAGAGGGCCTGGCCCCAGAGGGGCACAGCTATATAGGGGCCAGACGGCCTTGGGCCACCAGAGCGGGGAGGCCACACAGGCCTAGGGGCCAGAGACTTGGTGACTGGATGGGACAGATTGGAGCTAGTGCCTCAAAGCCAGGTCCCAACACAGTTGGCCTAGGCTAGAATGCCTAGCTAAATTGAAGGGGCAGAGGCTGAGGAGGCCAAAGCCCCAACAGAGGAAACAACATTTTCATCACGCTCACAAGGCATGAGACATGGTGCAAGGAAGGTTTTGGAGCCACGCAATTAGCCTGTAAGGCTCGAGGTGTCCTGTGCAGCACAGTGCTGGAGTGAGGTTCAGAGACGGGCCTAAAGACCAGTGAGTTCTTGTCGGGTTCAGTGGACCGGGGCCACACAAAGGCCCATAAACAGCCTCCCAATTTATTTATTGGCATCAAGATGTGGCAGGCAAGACAAGAGGGTGCCTTCAGGGCAGAACTAGTATGGCTGCTGAGCCATCTGGGGCATCAACAGTCACTCCTGGGAACCCCAACCTGTGACAATTGGGTGTGTTTTATATTTGAGGGCATGTTGTATACAAAAAATACAGTATCATCAAAAATCTTCCCCAACTGTGTTATTTCAACAGCTATCAGAAAATATCTGCTATGGGGGAAAAAATGCCATACCAATGACAAAAAGCATGTAGGCACCCTTGGGTTCCAGTATGTGTTGAGTTTTTATCTTTTTTTTTTATTTATTTCATTCTTCCAGTCCTCCTTTTTCACTTCTGTTTTTCTTCCCCTACTGTCCCCTTTTCCTGCCTCATTTCTGTTCTTTGCCTTTCTGATAGTCTTTGTAAGAGTTTAGTTGTTTTAAAATTTAACTAGCATTTTATTTGTCAAATCTTGGGAGGAGGGACAAGTGTATAATTAGTGTTCATACTCTAGCACGAGTTGGAGATTTTTGTACATCTGAAACCCCACCAAATAAAAAGTTAAAAAAAAAAAAGATTTAAGATCAAGTTCTCGTCTCATTTCATAAGAGAATTCAACAATGTGTCTCTGGATTTAAACTTGTATAACTGAGATCAGACTTTGTGTATAGCATGGATTCTGTCCATAGAAGAAGACCACAGTCACCTTTGGGACAATGATCAATTATATAACCATCAGGCTGCCTTTCCTGTGCAGGTGGTGCAGTGTCATATCATGTGTTTACTCTCATCAACCACCTGACTTACTGGATGTGCAAATTTTCTAGAGTCTATGTATTTTATTTTGCAATGAGGGAGAATGTTAAAATTAAGGCTGGCCTTAAGCCACAAAGCTCAATTTCAAATTGGAATACTTATTTTGTTCAGGAGCGCTTGGTCTGAGGTTTTGGTTCATGCCCATTTCTAATTAAAATGGAGCAGAAGTGAACTGGTAGGGTTGTTTTCGACATCTGTAAACATCTACAGGCTCTCAGCACCAACCTAGATCTGGCCCATTCTGAGTATTCACAAGTGTAAAAAGAAATTGGACATGTTCCCATAAGTGTATGCAATATTCCAA
>NW_005842351.1:811721-815418 GCF_000455745.1 Alligator sinensis | reverse complement strand
CAGGAATAGCATTTACAGTATCCTCCTGACCTGGGATTCACCTCATCATTTTTCAGAACATAAACTACTGTACATATCAGATGTGACATGCTACAGTTTGATGCAAGCCAGCACAATATCACACACGGGTCATTTAAAGAACTACCTTCTCTTTTAACAATGGAGTAGAATTGCTTGCCATCAAAGATGACTAAATTTCCTGTGTTTTCTGGGGCGCCTGATGTTTGCAGCTACAATTTCTCAGTTACAGCTCACAAGTCTGCACCTCTCATGCATCAACACAAGAGATGAGAATATTTGCAATGTACTGATGTGTGGCTATTGTTCATTTTTTATCCTACCACAATAGCATAAGTAAGTGGGGGAAGGCAAACAAATAGCAGATGCTGCCAGCAGCCTGGCTGCAGCCACTGCCTCATGCACAGCCCCTACCCAGTGTGCAGAACTGCCCCAGTTACCTCTGCTATACCAGCACTACCTAGGTGATGTTAGATATTGTACACACATACACACACACACACACACACACACCTGGAGATTATTTTAAAAGAGGTGCTAGCTGTTTTAGATTAATTGTTAAATTCTGCCTCAGCTTCCCTGTTGAAGACGGGGGACATGAATTCTGCTCCCATGATGACTCTATTTGAAAATATGACAAAAGTGGCAAAGAGTTATTAGCACCACAAGGATTCTGCTTCTCTGAAGAGCCTGGCTTGTACAACAAGGGGACCCCCAGATTCTGGCTTTGGGAGGAAGATACTGGATTTGGGGTGACTCTATGCTATTCTTCCTTATTCCCTTCCTCTCCCACACCGTGAAAGGGAAACAAGGGAGAGCAGTTGTAGCTGTTGGAGGAAGGAGTAAGCAAGCCAACTTGATTTCTGAGAGCTATCATCAGCTTGAAATGCAGGAACTGGCTTCTGTCACAGGCCAGAATTCACCCTAGAGAAAGACATCTCACTTAAAAACAAGTGTCTTTAGAACTGATGTTTATCTCAGTGTACCGCTGGTTGCCCCTAAGCCAGATCCAATGAGTTGGTGGCCATCCACCCGCAGGCTGGATTGAATCTATTGGCAGACTGGATCTGGTCTTTGGATCATATTTTGTCCACCCCTGGGTTAGGGCCACAAGCCAACAGGCCAAAGGGAGGGAACAGGTAAAACGTAAGGAAACATCAGCTCTGCCTTGCAGCTAAGGCTGATACTTCAGTACCTGATAAAGTTTTCCTTCATATTTCCCAAATATCAGTCAGAGTGTATTTCCCTAGGTTGGCGGGAGGTAAAGGATCCATCAATAGGGGGTACGCTTCTCTTCCCAAAGATTGAGTCTCCTTGGCAACTCCTCTAGTGCTCTTCTGACAGTTTTTCATATATCACTAGAACAGCCTTCAAACTATATCTCTCACCTGGAAGTGGAAGCATGAGTTGCAAAATATAAAATTCATTAAGTAAAACTAGCAACTATTTAAAAGCAGAAGCCAATCCCTATTATCATGCTGAATATCTTTATTGTCACACACCTTTTAATGTAAGTGGTGCTGGTTCCTTCTGACCGACTCCATTGCAAAAAAGCTCTGAACAAAGAGAATTCTGTCCATAAGCAAGTTCCGCCTAGATATTACAGAGACTTCTAAGGTTCCTGCATATAATGGTCAAATAGGTTTTTAATGATGTTAAAATATTCGTTGGGAAGACAACCGGTAATCAAGACTCCTAATTTGAATCTCCTCTTTGCCAGAGACTTTCTGTGTAATCTTGATCATGTCACAAACTCTGCATTCCACTTTACGCATCTGTAAAATGTTTCTAAGAACAACAATACTTATCAATTTACAGTACCATTGCAATACTAACATACTTGATTACTACACAGGTCCTTCTTAAGTACAAATTATTTATAAATGTCAGTCTTCTTACATCTTAGAAATTACTTTCTATTGCTATAGCAAATCAGCATTCCCAGGAATGTATTCTTTTATTAATCACCCATTACTAAAACACTATTTCTAGAAAGAAAACCACCAAGCTACCAGACTGACTGGGCTGGCACTCTAAATAAGTCCTTTTCCTGGGTGCACCATTGTTGTATATGTTTAAATTTAGTGTTGAAGCAATGATTGCTTTAAAATGCATTATAATGATAAAATGCATGAGATATGCTCCTACCTTATATCAGCTTCAAGGCTGTTTAATTTTAATACCAACCTCTTGGTAGTGTCCTTCTAACAAAGTAAGAAACAAACAATACATTTAAAATAGGATGGGTGCAACAAATTTGTCACTAAAAATGGTCTCTCTCAAAGTAATGATGAAGTTGGCAAATTGGAAGAAATCAATAGTCAGAAGCTTATCATGCTGGAATAACATTCTAGAATGAAATTTTTTTTAAGCACCATGAAAATGTGCTGTAATTTTCTTTCTTCTTTCTGAAAGTAAGAGAGTTATTCCTAGACATTTTTTGGGGAAAGGATAGAATAGTTTGTAAATGAGAATGAAATAACTATATGAAAAGTAAGTAGAAGGCAGTACATTCTAGTCACAAGGGAAAAGATGTCAGGAAATCTCGGGTCTATTCTCAACTCTGCTTTTAACTTGTGAAGTAGCATTAAGCAAATCATTTGATTTCCATGTGCCTTGGGTCCCAAAATGACAGCTTACCTTCTTGAAATTAGGGATGCTATCTTATTATCTCATGCATGAATATTAGAGATAGGTAAGCCTGTAGAAGTTCAGTTTATGGTGCTACTGCTGTTGGCCACAAACTGAAATCCAACCATGTTTGGCTTGTACAAGACAAGCCTGTATGGTCTTGTATTCTATCTATAGTTGCTGCAACTTTAGATGAGTCAGTCTTTGCAGGATGATTTCACCCCAGCTGCTTACACAGTAGAGTTCACTTGTTAGAGTAGCATATGCATTGACTGTGTGTGTGTGTGTGTGTGTGTGTGTGTGTGTGTGTGTGTGTGTGTGTATTTTGTAGGCATGTGGATTATTACTACAAAGAAACAGCTGGCATATTCCTCCTTATGTGGAATATACAACTTCTTATCATTGCAAAGCGATGGTGTGATGTTCCAATATAAATGCTTAAATGTAGTACCCTTTTAGGTCTGCCAAACCAAAGTTGCAATTTGAGCAATCTGGTAGACTCAAATGTGGCAAATCTGGGTGGGCTCAGATTTATCCTCAAACTATGAATTCAGGCATCTGAAATTACACCAACTGTCATACCACATAGACATCTACTAAAGAGTTTCTTCCAGCTAGAAGGGATGGCTTAGTGTGATTTAAGCCTCACGTGTGGGAATATCTTTGGTCTCATAGCTACAAGCTCAGATCTTAGCAGCAGCAAGTTATTTCATCTGCCCAAATTACATAGTTCTAGGGTGTTCTCTTTGCTAGAAGAGAACTTAAAATGGGTTCTTGTCCATTGTGTGCATCTATTAGGGCTGTGCAAAGCTTTGGGTCCTGATTCAATTTGGAGGAGATTCAACCCAATTTTGCTGCCAAATCTCTGAATCCAAATTGAATCAGGAGACCAATAAAAAGGTCTGAATTGATTTGAAACTCTCCAAATCTATTTGGAAAAGATTTGGAGAGCTTTGGAGATCTGGGCAGTCCCCACTCACTGCCAAAGGGAGCTGGACCCAAACTCTATGCTGGGAAGTATGGGGGAGGGTGGGGGACCTGGAGGGGA
>NW_005842351.1:802428-811637 GCF_000455745.1 Alligator sinensis | reverse complement strand
CCCCCCCCAACCTGGCAGCAGCTGGTGAGTGTTGGGCTTTTTTTTTTGTTTGTTTGTTTTAAAGAGCCATGAGGCTGGGGCCAAGTGGGGCAGCCATTGACGGGGCTGGGAGAGTAGGCAGGGGATGGGGCCTGTTTGATTTGGAGATGTGGCCAATTCAGCGGCAGCTGAATATCCAAATCAGATTTGGCTGAATCAAATCACTGTTCCCCCAAATTGGCCGAATCCAAAGTGAATACTAACCACTTTGCACAGGCCTAGTGTTTATTCATTATCTTATGATACTTTATGCAGGTGGAGGTCCTAATCCATTATGTTTGTCCAGTTTCCCCCCTCATTTATTTTGTAACAGGAGAGTTATGTTACACTTCTTCACTGCAGAGGTATATAATATTTTGATGATAACATTCAGGTATGATTTGTCAACTGCTTTGTGGTGAATAGAAATGTAAAAATCTAGAACTCTTGGTTCCAAAATGATACCTCTTATTAAATGAACTGAGAGATTGCAAAATATATATATATATTCTGTAAAAAATATGAAACACTTAATGAAAATAAACACTAAGTCCAGCCAATTTTAAGATATTACTACTACTACTATTATTATTATTATAATAAGCTTATTCCATCTGTCCAGAGCACTCTGCTTGTCTCAGCAGCCAATCACAATGCTTACTGAAACAACCAAACAGAACACGGAGGTAGGCACCAGGGCCCCCCCACAGCTCAGGGGCTGTGACACTGCCGTTATAGTATTCAGTCAAAGGATAACTAAAAATCCTGTATTTAAAGAAATACTTTTGCAGTAAAAATTTAATCGCAAATGTTTTGTGGGCTTCAGCTACTAGTTATTAATGTGCCATTGCAAGACAACAAGAAGTTGCAACAAAGAACAATTTAAAAGCAAAATTGGAAAAGGATGGTTAAAAAGTACATAAATGCATTCCCAGTAGACAAGATTGTCATTTTGTGACTCATACCAGCATGTAAAATGTCATGGCTCTAATTTCATCACTTTTTATTGACTTTTTAATATCCCTAACTTACCAGTTCACATAGAAACTCTACTCATTAAAGAACTTGAAAAACAAGGGATAAAAGATGCTTATGCTGCATTAGTACATTTATTCAAAACACACTTTTTCCCTGAAGGGTGAAGGCACCTGGTCTTTCTTTCAGATGAGTGAACAAAGCGGATGGCATCATTTTTCAAGCAGCAACAACAACAAAATAAAGTATAACTTCCAAGAAAGGCACTTAACATCAGTCTTCAACGACATTGCCTTTTTCCTCATATTTTCACCCTCTCTCTATTTTATATTCCTGTTTACCAGTACCTGATTTCATGTCTCTATACATGCAGGCACCCACTTATGACTAGATATTTGCATGATCCAGGGTTTTCAGGGCAGGACCGTGTCTTTTATATATCTCCTCAACTATCTATACTACTCCATCACATTCTGTTTACTGTAAGTATATTGAATTAATAATAATCATAGTTATGACTTTCCATTACCTAATAATTGTCGGAAAAAAACAATCCATTAGAAGAGGTATAATGAGTCAGAAAATAGATAAGAATAGATATAAGCAAGTTGTGCCATTGTGAGGCATTTTTGCTCTGTGCGCCAGGTCAAAATATACATTTATTGTAATAACGCAGCTGGAGAGTGAGCGCCAGATACTGCTGCCTTTACTCAAACAAATATCCCCTTAGAATGTCAATGACAAATTTGTATGAGCAATTTCTGCAGGCTGAGACTTGCTGTGGTATTCTCCATGTAAAAGTAAAAAAAAAAAAAAAACACCACACACACACACACACACACACACACACACACAACAACAAAAACCCACGGTATTTGTCAAATAAGCAGCTCCTATTCAGACTGGTACTTTGTAGTTGCTGGGGTGTTTTTAGGCCTTTACAAGTCAACAAGTGAGGATGGTGAAGTTTTCCTCTTGGCAAGGAAATCCATACTGAAGAAGTAGAACTATGGCCAAACAAATATATTCTCCTGGTTCTCCAGGTTTGAGGGTTGTGCCTGCGACTGTTAACTGCATGCCTCAACAAAGATTCTTGTCATTAAAACAGAAAAAAGCCCTCACAATTTGCAATCTCGGGTACTTGAATAAATGGATAGAGGTACCAGGAACCAGCCAAACATTGCCTTGACCAGAAACTGATATCTTGATGAGTCCTCTGCTCTAGGTTGCTTCCACATTGAATATAGGATTTTGGTAAATTAAAAGGAACTGGCGCAGGACAGAACTTGCTAGTGAAAACTGACCTCTGCCTTTTCACTGGATGGTGTGAGCAACGGATTGGCTTGGATTGTGGTCTAGCAAACATTGTCTCATAAATTGTAATAATTACCTCTAAGGCTATGCTACTAAATGGGGTTGTTCAGATTTCCCTTGCACAGCAGACTCTATCAAACTACTAGCCAGAATATCCTTAAATATGTTCTGACATCACAAAAGGATCACCCCAGTGTAGTCTCCTCTAATGGTAATGTCCAGCGGATAAATTTTTACATCACTAAAAGGTCTGATCCTGCCTATGCAAAGAAGTGATGATTTGTTTCAGCAACTGAACCAAAAATAGAAAAAAAAAAAAAAGTTTGGTTTGAAATGAACCACATTTGAAACTTGTTTATCAAAACAAACATTTAGTCTGAGCGAAAATGAAATATTTCATTTTTGAGTTCTTGAAAGAAAGAAAAGCAATAAAGGACTAAAGATGAGGTAGGTAGTAGCTCACATTACCCAACTGCTCAGTTGTTATGGCACTCAACCAGGACACAGGAATCTGAGGTGCTATTCCCTCCCCAGTAAGTGAGTCTACATGAGAGATCTCCTGTGGAGTAGACTAATTAGCATCTCAGTAAATGTTGTGCATCTATACATGCACCCCATTAGGCCAGAGTAAATTAATTATAATTACTCTGCCATCTAGCCCCACACTGAAGCAGACTAGTGCCCCAGCCAGCCTCTTCCCAGTCCATTGGGCCAGGGGGAGCAGCCCCAGGCTGGCAGGCTGACTCCTTGGGGCCCCTTGCCTGTGAGGGCTGTTCCGACCCAGCTCAATGTACTGCACGTGAATAAACCCCAAAATTGATTGCTCCTGAACCCTTGTTTAAATGGTATACCCTGGGAGCAATAAACTCCAGAGCAATAAGCTCTGGAGTTTATTCATGTGCAGTAATAGCATATATGTAGACACACCCTGTTTGTGAGAGTTTGCACCTATATTTAACCATCATGCTATAGTGTATTAGGGGTGGCAAGAGGCTCTAAGTCCTGCTTAAAGTTGTTCCTTTGTATAAAATGTATTAATGGAAGCACAGGCTGGAATCTAGATGTGTCCCTTTTTAGGTGAGTATACCAATCAGCTGTCCAAAGCGTAATTCTCATCTTCTTTATTTCTAGAATCAGAAGAGAACAGAGTTGGAAGGGATATCAAGAAGTCACCTAGTCCAACCCCAGGCTCGAGGCAGGATTATTCCTGTCTAAATCAACCAAGACACTTGTTTGTTTAAACTGCATTTAAAAACTTCCAGAACCAAGAATCTCCTACCTCTTTAAGTAATCTGTTTGAGGGCTTAACCACCCTTATAGACAGTAGCATAACTAGGGGAGAGTGCCTGGGACACCAGTCCTGGGTACTCTCCTAGAGGGGGCATCAGAATTGCCACCTTATAACCCACAAGTCATTGCCATAGCAGGAATAGTTCCATGCTGTCTGGTCATAGGAGCCAGGTAGGTGAAGTCCCTTGCCCAGCAGTGTATCTGGTAATGCAAGGGGATGATATCATATCTTTTTGTCATGGCAAGAGCAGTCCTATGCCCTGTAGCATACCTGGGCAGGGAGGGGAACAAACAGGTAAACAGGGGTAACCTCTGATGAGCCTGCACCTCAGGGCTACTGCTGCTGGTGTGCAGAGCCTGTTCCCCAGCATTAGCAGCCTGAGCCTATACTGCTGTGGCTGCTGCTGTAGCATCATCAGCTGCTACTTGAATGCAGAGAGCAGGCATGGGTAAGACTGTCCCCTTCTGCCTCTTCTCCCCATTCTGCACAATCCCCTCCCTCACCCGTGCTGGGGTACTGAAGGAGCTTGTTATGCCCCCGCTTAAAGATAGAAAGTTCTTTCTAATATCTAGCCTAAATATTCCTGGTTGCATTTAAGGCTATTATTTTTACTGCTGTCCTCTGTGGACACAACAAATAATCAATTGCCAAGCTACCCTTTCTATATTTGAAGAATGTTATCAAATCCACCCTCAGTCTTCTCTTCTTCAGACTAAATGATCCTAGTTCTTCCAACCTTTACTCATTGGTCACATTTTCATGACCTCTAATAGTTGTTACTGTTCTCTCCAATAGGTCTTGTGGTACTCAAAACTGGACACTGTACTCCAGGTAGAGGCATCACTAAATGCTGAATAGAGCAGAAAAATAATTTTCTATAACTTGCATACAAATCTGCTTTTAAAATTAACAGCATACTGGGATGTATTATTTTGGTTTATTCAATTTGTGATCTGGTATAGCCATCTGGTATAACAAAATCTCCAACTTCTCTGTTCTGAAGTGGGCCAAGATACCTAGTATGTTTGTGCTCCTGAGACAGAGATGCCTCTGTTGGTTAGGGCACATGAGTCGTATGAGTGATGGCCGAATACCCAAAAACATACTCTATCAAATTATGTCCCCATGAATCATATAAAAATGGCCAAATCCCCAAGGACATGGTGAGTGGGCTATGGGCAAATGTCAACTTGGATGGCCCAAGCTCCATTTTCTTGATGTCTGCAAGAAAAAGCTGTTGTGAGCTGCGCATCGATGGCCAACACTGGGAATCAATTGGTTTGGACCACTGCGAGTGGAAAGCTGCTGTGAAGCAGGGCCTACATTGCTTTGAGCTGGAGATGGTCAATAATGAAATAGAGAAGAGGTGTCAGAGGCAAGCAAGACAAGACAGTACTCAGCATGCCAGCATAAGCTCAACAGAGTTTGTATATGCAGTTCGCTGGAGGGTCTGCTTGTTGCATGTCGGACTCAGCTACTCAAGAAGCTGTAGTTGTATTCACCAAAGATGCAATCTCCATGGTCTCCTGAGACCAATGGCTGCTGAAGAGAAGCAGAAGAAATAACACTCCGATCCTTTCGTAGCTATTTGGTATTTGTGCATACGATTGGTCCTTCCTAAGAGCACAACTTTGCACTTTTCTTCATTGAAATTTTTATCCACTTTAATTGAGATAGTTTCTTATTAATCAAAATCATTTTGAATTTTAATCGTGTCTTTCAAACTGTCTAGTACATCACACAGCCTTATCATCTAAAAATTACCAAGTATACACTTATTTCAATCATCTAAGTAATTAATGAAGATATTGAATAGTAATGGATATAGGGCTATAGAATGCAGCATAGAATGGTAGTTGTGGACATGAGGGTGAAAGGAGTGAGGAATGCTAAATATCAAGGAGTTCAGAAAATTAAGTGATGGATGCTGCAGCAGGACAAGGAAGCGAGAGAGGCCTTCAGAGCAAGAGTGTTGGAAGAAATGCAGGCTGAAGAAATAGACTGAAAGTTGGTGGCAAGAGGCAGTGGATAAGATAAGGAGTCTGTGGAATGTCATCTGGAAATATGCTCATCAGGAAGGAAATGTGGTGGTGGAATGAGGAGGTCTGGGAAGCAGTAATGGAGAAAGAGATATGGAAGAATACAGAGGTCCCTCTGGACTTTGAAACATACAAAGTGGAGAGTTTGAGAGTTGAGGAGATGCTGGAGAAGTGTCAGAACATCAAGGACATGTATTGGAAATGTACAACAAAAGTGAGCAACAGTCACAAGAGACAAAGCTTTGAGGTGAAGATGGGCATACATCAAGGATAAGTTTTTTCAGCTTGTTTTGGTTTGTGGCCATAATGGATGTGTTTACTGAGCAAATAAGGAGACCACCCTAGAATATGATGTTTGTGGACAACATGTTCATTTGCGCTGAGATTTTAGTTGAAATGCAAGCTGGATTGGACCAATGGAGAGAAGTGCTAGAGGGAAGAGGAATGAAGATTAGTTGATCCATGTAACAGGTCGCCTTCCCCAGCGCCATCTTCCCTGTTAATCTGCACCTTACGTGGGGCACCCTTGGAGTCTGCTTTGGAGCTCTTATGTCCTGCCCTCTACTCATCTGCCACATCTTGATGGAGATTATTGTTGACGTTCTTGTGAGCGGGAGACTGCCTATTGTATTTTGTATGTTGGGATCTTTTGCCTACACGGGCCTGATCCCTGTATTTCTCTAGCTAGGCCTCCCTGTCCAAAACCCACCAAACAGGTTTGACTCCGAGGCTCTAGCCTTTTCCCGTGTCGGGCCTTGTTACAATTTGGCCCCCTGGTCCTTGGGCTCTTTGCAGCTCTGTCTCGCTCTGCGCCCTCTCTGGCGCTGGGGTCAGTGCTCCCCAAATCTCTGGTGCCCTCTCTGGCGCCAGGATCCCCACGCTGCCACGGGTCCCCTATGAGGCCTCCTCCATCCCCTAATAGCCTCACCCAAGCTACCGGTGTTAGTAAATAATCAAAAAGGAAAAAATGATAACTGCCACCGGTCACTATGATCAAGCAAAGCAGCAGGTCAGCTTACATTTGCAGGCTTCGTGCTTCAGCTCCCGACTATCATCTACAGTCCTTGTAGTGTGGCTGCCATCTCTCCTCAGCTTCGTAGTTCCCACCTTTGGACCGTTCGCCCAGCTGCTCTATGGAGCTCTCAGAGGCACTCCTTCCCCTTCAGCTGCTGTCACCCTTACTGCGGCTCTGCCCAGGGTTTTTATAGTCTTGCCCCTTCCGGTCAGCTGACTAGCTGACCAGGTTCAGCATTTAACCCTTTCCTTACCAGCACTCCGTGCCCAGAAAGTTCTGGTCTTAAAGGGGCGGGCCTGCTTTCTGATGACAGGGTTAGGGTTCCCTGTTACAATCCAAAACAGAATATATGCACTGTGATTCCTCTGAAGTACCTGATGTTGGAAAGGTGATAATTAATGGGAAATATGTTTGAAAACTTGACAAGTTCAGGTATCCGGGGTTAGCTGTTCAGTGGAATGCAGAGTTAGATGAAAAGTTGAACCATCATTTAACAGCAGAATGGACAGAGTGGAAATTGGTGACAAGAATATTATTTGACAAGAGAATATCAGTGAAGCTGAAGGGGGAAGTCTACAAGATATGTGTGCATCCAGTTCTATTGTACAGAGCGGAGACATGGCCCCTGAAGAAAACTCAAGAATGGAGACTAAACATGACAGAGATGAGAATGCTCCAATGGATGTGCAGAGTGACAAAGATAGATAGTGAGGAATACTTACACCAGAGCATCAGTGAAGGTAGAGGAGTAATCTAAGAAAGTACAAGAGAGGAGACTGGGATACAGGGCTATCCCTAGGGGGGTGCAAATCAGGGAACTGCCCTGGGCTCTGCACTTTGGGAGGCCCCAGGGAGCCGAGTGAAGCAGCGGTGGCACGGAGCCGGGCGGAGCAGTGGCAGTGCATCCAGCCACTCGCTACTCCCCTCCCCCCCTGCCTCTGCCGCCACTGCCAATGGCAGTGGCAGCTTCTTCAGGTCCAGGATTGGAGCAGGGGAGGGGCCAGAAGAATGTGTGGTAAAAGAAGGGTCCAACCAATTGTTATATTTGGGGTCAGGAAGGAATTTTACCCCATGTTCAGATTGGTAAGGATTGTAGGAGGGGTTTGCCTTCCTTGGTAGCTGAGGGCATGGCCCTCTACCCTCTTGAGCATATATTGACAACATTTTGTAGAGGCAGGACATTGGCTGCCGTGGCTCCCCTGCTTTACCTGTGGCAGGTTAGGGTATTAGGTCTATGTCTTGTCAGGGTTGATGGCAGCTTTATGTAGAGTTTAGATTATGGTTTGTATGGGATGGTTTGGATAGGGATGATCCTACCTGAGGCAGGGGTTTGGACTAGATGACCTCTGGAGCTCCTTTCTAGCCCTGCTTCTCTATGACTATAATTCTATATGACATAATGCAGTGTCATGCACAAATACTCAAATTAACTGTCAACCAACTAGTTGAATCCTGAAAGCAGGCTAGCCACATGCAAATACATCCTGCTTCTCATCTGGACTAGTGTATCCCAGGCAGAGCACCTCATAACTGCACTTATACTGATTCTGACACCTGAACTGGTTGGGGTAACTCAGCTGTTTAAGACTCATTCTAAGAATCTGTTGTGATCAGATATTATAGGCATTCAGTTTGCAGATACTACCCCAACTGACATCAATAAGTGCATAATTTTAAATATTATATGTGCTACAATGTCTACTTAGGGCAGATATACTCTTCTAGGTTTAATTGGAATTAACTGTATTTAATGCATTTTCCTTATTTTTAATATAATATTCAAAATAAACCAAAACCAATTCCTATTGACATTATACTACTTCCAAAATGCAAGACAATGAGACCTATCCATTGAAACCAAAACCCTGCTACTGACACTGTATCCTGCCTCCAACTTCTTTGGATCTGATGTGCCAGTGTTGCCATTCCCACTAGTACACTTAATGAGAAATTCCCTCTGATATCATCAGGCACTCTAGATATGATACCATGTCAGTAAAGAGTTTTGATATTGTTTGTCACTAAACCATTTTATTGATGTAGCTGACTGTCACAAGAAACAGCTTAGGCTGGAAAATTATGCTAGTACACACAGGTCATGTTGCTTGCTTTCCACCCCCCGCCTTTTTTAAATTAAAAAAAAGAGTGAACGGCACCAGTCTACAGTAAGATTCGAGGGATTTAGTCTGCATTTCTTTTATAGTTGCCAGTGGTAGTTCCTTTTATGCAATCAGATTAAAATCTGTGTTTAAGTGCTTGCAAAGCCCTGGAATGCATAGTTTATAACAGTACTAGGAACTGCCCCAGTATTACAATAGTGCTACTGGGCATGGCGCTAGTAAGTTATTTTGTGCACTCCCAAAATGCAGACTATTTAATTCCTTATAACAGACTGAATCTAAGCGACTTAAAAGCAGACAAAACAGATCTTTTTTTTTCCCCCCTCCTGATTTCTAACTATGACATGCTGTTTTCAAGTCAGCTGGGTATCAGCAGACTTTTCTCCTTCTTCATAACTGTGTGAAGAACCCCAGCAATGATACCAGCATACAGCAGG
>NW_005842351.1:774608-802414 GCF_000455745.1 Alligator sinensis | reverse complement strand
GTGACATCTGTTTAACATAAACATTAAATTTGTACTTGTTGGGTTTTGTTATTCCCTTGTTGCCATGAGTAGCCGGTGATGTAGGCTGGATTCCCCAGTAGCCAATAGAAAATGTTCCCATCTCTCCTGGTTTAAAACTGAAAATGGGCTCATCAGTTACTTAGGAATCAAGAGCCACAACTAGTGATCTCTCCCTCTATGTCACCTGCGCAGAGCTCTGCTTGAGTAGACACTCAAGGCCATTGTCTGAGGGACTTGCTCAGCAAAAGCATTTGAGGGGACAAAAAATACACCTCAGCTAAGTTCAGAAGAGCAGTATATGTATTGTACATGACAAAGGCTCCTGGAGAATAGGATCCTGTAGTACCTAGTACAAACGGTTTTTATTGGTTTTCTGTAGAGTGAGGAATTTTATTCTGAATAAATCGGTGATTATTTTTGTTGCAGTTACTATAAAAATTTCCAATTCAGTTAGATTTTGTAATTTTTCTAATTTCCAATTTGGTTAGATTTTGTAAATTAATGCAACTTTAAATAATTTTATTAAACATAAGGTACTGAAGACTGTTAGGGAATCTTCAATAGACAATGCAGTATAAAACAAAGCTAACATAAAACATATGAGAACAAAATGCAAAGAAGTGACTTGTATGACTACAATTACATAGTGCATTTAACATTGCTCACTTGAGCTCAATTAATCAGAGAAAGACATTAAAACTAGAAAAACTGACCAGCCATCCCTTCTAAGAAGATGCTGGGTTTAGACGATGTTATGTTCATTGCAGATGCTGACATATTTTACAGTGAATATGCAGAACAAAGTGAAGAATCACATTGTGGGCGAGTGTGGTTTTGATGCAACTGTATATAAAAATCAAATGTGACTATGGAGAATCTTCTCTTTTTGGCAATAGATGAACTAATGACATACACACAGCTGGAATCTATGAAAAGTAATAAATTAAACAGTGTAGCTGTGGCAAAAAAAAAAACAGCTGACAAGGCAACCTTGTGGCTAGACAATATCCTCTTGGATCTCAGGTTCAGGAATGACATCACAACTTTCATTATCTGGTCTGCTTATTACAGGAGATGTTCCCAGGATGGGAATTCTGGGAACAGATAGATACTAGATGGATCACCTACTAGCATGGTTCTTCCCAGCTTGTTGGCCGATTCATAAATTGATATTTATCCAAACTCAGGCTTTTCTGGATGACTCTGTTTCCCTTACTGACTGTGAAAACTAATCTTGGATATCAATGATCATCATGGCTAAGAAAATGATATTAATAGTTACAAGTTCTGCTAAAAGTTGTGATTTGTTAACTGTTCCCAAAGTCCCTGGTAGAGGCCTGTCACTAAAGCGTGGGATAGACATAGATTGTAGTTATCTCAAATAAGGCTGAACACATGCAAGGATGGGCGGTTATTTCTGTGATTTGTTATGAGGAAAATGAATTTATAATCTGCAGTAAATTTTAAAAAATATTGCTCTCAAAGGGCTGCATCTTTCTATTTCAGTCAAGAAACAGAAGAGTTTTAAAATCTGATATAAATAATTGTGGACAAAATATTATATTCTCACGGAAAACAATAAAGAGAAAAGCAAATGTCCTATAACTTCCTAGGCCTGCTTATCTCTGCTACCTCTTCCTCAAATGCTCCAGTCTTCTCCCTAAGAGAGTATAAAAGACTCAGTCATTCAGTGTCTGGGAGAAGAGACAATTCCACAAAAACTAAAGGGACCGATCACACAGCTCAAATATCAAATTGTGACTATCAGATACTCATACAGAAAACAGTCCCTACAGAAAACAGTTATAGGCAAACCATAGACTGAAACATGTTCAGACATATTTGACATTATGGACGTTTTATACAATGAAACACATTCACAGAAACAGTGCTCTGTTTACTGGCAATTCACACATCGAAACGTGCTGAATTTGATTAATGAATTGTGTGCATCTGGCTTTATGAACAACAGTGAAAAGGAAGTCTTCCTTACCTCTCTTTTGTGGGTATAAAGGCACTACTACCTTGCCTGTCTTTAAGTATGCTTCTTTGGTTAATATTAAAACTCCAGGATTAACTGACAATGTTACAGAGGAAAGAGTCTCACTGTTTTTTTCAGTAGCAAAATTAAATTGTTGAACATAAAGCAAGTTAGATTAACAGATTTCTAGACCTGGAAGCAAAGGACAAAAGACTCTGGAATAGAGTAGGATGCCAATCAATCCAGCTGCAGGCCAGGAGAAAAGATGTGTACTGAAAATAGGGAAGGCAGCCACCCTGCAATTTTCTGTGCCTACATCTATTCTAGACTGTTTCTTATCCATTACTTTCAGATGTTTTAACTGCCATACTGTGTCTGAGCCTTCTGTCATAGGTGTGTCCATATATAATTCTCTGTTTCCTGTTCTGCATCTTTTCATCTTCTAGTATCTTTTGCTTTATGGCTGATCTGTCCTCTGGTTCTTTACCGTCCCGTGGGAGAACAGCCCATCTTGTAGAGGTCTTAACGGGCTTTAGTTATGACTGATTTGCTTAGATCTCACTTTGAACCCCACTTTACTGGAAAGCAAAGTCCAATATGCAGTTAAAAACTTTCTGGGCAGTTTAACTGAGTATCCTCTGTGTCCTCCCCACCTCAATGCTTTCAGGAAGGTGATCATGCGGTCCAGGTGAACTTTTCACCAGAATATTTCCATTTTCCAGAGACTTGCCATTTTATTGTGGTTGTTGTGGTTGGCCAGGAACTATGCAAATTCCACTATGCTTTCAACACATTAGTACACTCAGGGGCATAACAACATTTTCTTCTTCAGGTGTTTTTGTACTGCGTTTCTGAAGTCTTTTTTCTTTAAGTGGAATTTATACAACAGAAAGGACAGTCAGCTTTCCCTAGAGCTTACACTGGAGCTTGCTTTCTTTCTCTCTCTCTCTCTCTCTCTCTAACATACATATAAAATGATTGCAAACAAATAGTAAATTTCTATTATCCTTTATTTATCGTCTTTGGTTCCTTTTTACAGGAAATAATTTTATTCTGAATGGAGAAATAACTCAAAACTACAGCTGATTTTTTTTTTTTCAAATCTAACTCCTGCCCTAGTTTTAAGCCTGTACTCTTCTACTTGAGTGAAAATCCCATGTGATAAACTTTTCATGAATTAGGCTTCAAGGATTATAACTGAGAAGAAACATGGACTTATAAAGGTGTTCTTTCATGCGTAAGGAGAAAGGTTTATCCAGCTTGATCCTATTATGGACTCTGTTAGCACAGCTTATAATATTACCATGGCAGTGCTCCCTAATATTTCTGTAGCTAAAGATCTGTCAGCATTTCTTAAAAATACATCTCTTTAAACAACCCCCTCTTTCATCCCTCCCTTAAAAAAGCACAGATATATTTTCTTTAAACAATTCCCCTCAGCTAAAAAGGCATACGGATATGTATAACTGTTGTGTGAAACCATAAACTATATACTGGAAATGGACAATTAAGATCAAAGGTCTGCAAAAGGAAAAAAAAAAATGAAACAATGTTCATCTTTATTCCATGGTTTAAGAGTGACAACTTCATGGAAGGGAAAAGTGTCTATTTCTATCATGTTTCTCTATTTTGGTCATACCACACTATATCCTGCCTAAAATTAAAAAGAAAAAGAGTAGGGTGTGTGTGTGGGGAAGGGGAAAGAAGGAGAGACTCTAAGTCTAAATTTTGTATTTTAAAGAACTGTTCCTGTAGCAGGATTGATGGCTCAGATATTTTGGGAAGCAGGACTAAATTGTAAGCTAGTTAATCTTACACTACATGAATGTATTGTATTTTACACTTGCACCTATTAAAGAGTTGCAATGTAACAATTTCAGCATTTTTTTAAGACAGTGAAGGCATTTTAAATTATGAAGAGTATAGAATTATACATGAGAGAAACTTTCTTACAACAGGAATTGCTGAGGTCTTTCTAGACCAGGGGCAGGCAATTATTTTGGGAGGAGGGCTGCTTACCCAGTTCTGGCTGGCTGTCGAGGGCCACATGGCTAGCCCCACCCCTTGACAGGTGCCCCGTCCCCTGGTCACCATCTTGGGACCAGTGTCTTGGGACCAATGTCCCAGGGCCAGCACTCATGGGGCCCAAAGCAGGGCACAGGCTGGCAGGGGTCTGTGGAGCTGGGCTGGGCTGCACCAGCAGGGAGAGGGGGAGCTAGTCTGACTTCATAGAGCCCCTGCTAGCCAAGACCCCGTGCTCCTGCCACCCTACTCTGGGCCCCACCAGCACTGGCCCCGGGACACAGGTGTGGGCCCTGTGCTCCCACTGGCTCCCCGCCCACTCACTCCCAGTGCCCCCAGCCCTGCAGTACAGGTGCGGGCAGCACACAGCCCCGACCTGCTGCTCACCAGCAGGGAAGAAGCTGGTGCTGAGCGCGAGGAAAAGCAGCCCCTTGCCCACCCTGTGGCTGGTGCTCCCTGCTTGTATCCCACACAGGGCTGTCTGGAGCAAGCATAGGCAGCCCCACATAGGCTGCAAGCAGCTACACCATGGGGCAAGCAAGGGGCTGCTTTTCCCCATGCTCAGCACCAGCTTGTAACTCGGCCCTGCTTCCAGCCTGGGCCCCATGTGTCTCTGGGCTCGCCTGTCGGGGCTGCGTGTGGTGGCAGCAGCTGCGGCTCCCCTGCTTGCCGTGCTGGGCAGTGTTGGCTGCTGCTGCCTGCCTGGAATGAGCGCTGGGCAGCCCAGAGGTGGCGGTGGCAAACACTACCTGGTGCAGCTAGCGGGGGGGCCACAGCTGCTGCTGCCATGCGCAGCCCTGACAGGTGAGCCCGGAGCTGTGCAGGGCCCAGGTTGGCAGTGGGGCCAGGTTAGAAGGTGGTGCTGAGCACAGTGGGGAAAAGTGGCCTCTCACCCATCCCGTGGCCAGTGCTCCCTTCTGCAGCTGCTTGCAGCCCACAGGGCTGTCTGGAGCAGGCACAGGCAGCCCCATGTGGGCTACGAGTGGCTGTAGTGTGGGGCTGTAGCCATGGGTCAGGCGAGGGGCCGCTTTCTCCCCTTCCCCCAGGGCCATTTTTCCCCGGGCTCCTTCCCTGCCCTCCCCCCCTCCCCCCTTACCTGTGGTTCCAGGGCAGGGTAGCCATGTGGTCCCACCCCCCCTATGTGGCTGGGGGGGTGAGGCCAGGTGGGCCCTGCTGTTGTGGGAGCCCACCGGGCTTCCCCTGGGTCTTATTGCCCTCTGTTCCTGTCATTTTTGACAGGAACCAAGGGCAGATAGATATTCATTTTCTAAATTTTTTTAGAGGCCTCACAGGCCAGATCCAGCCTGCAGGCCATATTTTGCCCACCCCTGATCCAGACTCTCACAAAAGTCTAAACTTTAAGGGCTCTCACTTCCTCTGAGATACCAAAGGCAAATATAACATAAGAAGCAAGTGAATGTTGCAATAATTAAATGTGACACCTCAGGGCTCTTTCCTGAAGTCAATATGGAAAAACTCCAACCAATTTCAATAGGGCTAAAACATCACCCCAAGTGATTTCATGATGTATACAGGGATTTTCAAAACTCCACTTAGACTGCAGAAGGAACCGTAGCCTGGCTAAAAAGGAGCATTTTAATATAGCTGTTCAACAGCACCCACAGCTAAGAAAGCACAAATTAATTGGCTGTAGATACAGATACAGTGCATAAAAAAGGAAGCAAGGAACAATCAATATCAGAAGTAATGATATTCTTGGAGGTTATGTCTTACAAGAATAAAGCTGGCAACTCATAAAAGGTGTAATGATATTCCTTCATGTACCATTCCCAAATAATTGGAATCCAGGTTCCTCACTGCAGCTAAATGTGAACAAGCATTCATTTCTCAGCAAGCAGATGGCTAGGAATAAGTGGCCAGAAACTGAGACAGCATCCACTAGCCCCTAAATTAGGAAAATATGAAGGTGACATAATGCCATGTTTTCCTCCCCACCCCTTAGACCTTGTGCCAAATACAAAAAGTAAGCCAAATCATGTGTGTTAAAATTAGAGTACAGTTCAGGAAGTATTAATGCCATTGTACAAGGCACTGGTGGAACCACATCTGGACTATTGTGTATTATTCTAGTTACCTATGTTTAAGAAGAATGATCTCACACCAGATCATGTGCAGAGGAAGGGCAGTCAAGATGATCAATGGAATGAAGCATCTATCATATGAGAAAAGACTGCATGACCCTGACCCTGACTAAAGTGAAGAGTGAGAAGAGGGATTGTTATTCTCCATAAATACTTGTAAAGGAGAAGGGGGACATACTAAGGAGGGTGAAGAACTTTTTAAACTAAAGGATAATGTTAGCATAAGAACAAATGAATGCCAACTGGCTATGAATTAATATGCACCAGAAATTAAGCATCAGAACACTGAAATTCTGCAACCAGTTGGAGTACTAGGCCGTGTCCACACACACAGGCATGTGCAGTTTGTGATCTCACTAACCTCCTTGTGGCACCACAAACCGCACACCTTGCACATTAAACCATGTGCCATGCTACTAATTTGCAACACGGCAGCAAAATTTGCTACTAGGCTTTTCCAGTACCGAAAAAAAGCCACGAAAAAAAGTGGGGCAAAGCATATGAAAGTAGCTGCATATGCATGGACAAATACAGAGATGGGGGAGTAAGCAGCCCAGGGCAAACTGCTAGTCAGCAGGCAGTCCCTGCATTGAAGCACCCTGTGCCCCAGCCAGCAATCCCATTTAGAAACATACAGATGAGATGGACCCCCTGGCTCATAAAATCCCCTGCTACCATGGATAATTCATCTTCTGCCATAATCCTTTTGATATACTTATCAAGTTCCATCTTTGAAGTAGTTTCATTTTTTGCCGATTAATGATGATCAGCATGGCCCAGGATCAGGCTCTAAGGTTATCTTTGGATTTTGTCACTTCCCTGAAGCTGAATAAGCCTCTCTGACTTCACTTCTAAACATACACAGCAAAATCCCTATTCATTTAATCTGATTCCATGAAGACAAATCAAGATCTAATCATGAAACAAAAACTAAGCAGTCAAGGCTAAAGTTAATGAGAACTCGGCACAACTCATAGGTGGACCTCGATGTTCTGCCTACTCACAGAGCTTACTTTCTGAAACAGAAGAGCCTTCTACACCCTGAACAGGAACTTGCTAAAAAAAAGTTTTCCAATCTCTTTGCTGATCATGTTGATTTTCAAACTGCTGGTTGTGAAAGAGTTCTTTCTTATACAACCAGTTTGTTTGTTCCTAAAACCCTACTTTGAACATTACAAAACCTAAGGAAAGGATCATAATTGTTCTTTTATTAAGAATATATTCCCTCTTGCAGATGTTATGTTGTTTATTGAAACATAGGAAAAATATCACTTCCATTTAATATCGGTATTATATGATTACAACTACTGTAAATTGAAAACTTTATAAACTGTTTTATTTCCATTCTTTTCTTTACATTCTTGGTCAAAATGCATTCTGGCTCCTTGCTTAGTTTTCATGATTGTTTTTTCCTGTTTGTACAATTGGACAAAAAAAAAAAAAAAAAAAAAAAGAACAAACATTAACCAATAAGAAAGGATGGAGCAAATGAGAAGGACCAGGTATTTTCATATTTCTCTGAGTCAGAGCTATTTTTTCTAAAACCTAAAAGTAGCAATTAGGAAAAAGAACAAATATAGGAAGAAAATAATGTTTGAGGCATGTAATTGCCTGTTAGGTCAGAATATAGTTAAACATGAAATGTTTTACTTCCTTTAATTCAATGTGACCCTGAAAACGCATCCCAGCAGTGAAAAGAAAAGTGCTGCTTCTAGAATAATGCCACTTTACTGAGGAGTTGACTAATTAATTAGCTCTGCAGTAAAGTGTCACTGTCTACACATGCACCAGTATTAGGGGGCAGTAATTAACTCTGCTGTAAGATAGTACTGTTGGAGACAGTACTGTCTTACAATGGAGTTATTAACTGCAGTGAAATGCTGATCCAGGTATAAATTGCACCCAGTCAGCCCAGGCAGCAGGGGGGCAGACCCCTACCTGCTGCCTAGCTACACAGCTCCACACATGCGGCAATCTCATTCCCCAGCCAGCCCCTCTGCCACCCAACACCACCATCTGACAACTGGGGCTGATCTCCTGAGCCTAGTGGCAGCCCATGGCTGCTCCACCCTGGCTCGAAGTGCTGCTGTTCTGGATACACATGTAGATGCTGTTCCTGGGAGCAGTTATCTTTGGCATGAACTGCTCTTGAATTTATCCCTTCATATTAATTTCACATGTCAATGCAACCACTGATAAAAATCTCACCCTACAAGCAAACATATTTTTTTAATAAACAGGACTAGTTAGAGTAATTCAAACGATCATTTATATTCCACATACACATCAATCCATCCTCCAAATGCTGCTCATCAAACAAAGTCTAGCAGGGCAAGAAAGAGATGCATGTGCATCATAGTTCTTTTCACATGGTTTAAATTTCCTTTACCGCTACTTCCAATTACAGTCTCCTGATGCTCTAACCATCAGCAGTTTGAATCTTCTACCTGCTTTCCTGTCTTTAAGTGCTTAACTTGAGGTTTCTTGCCCTCATGCATAGTACTTGGGTGTCTATTGTCCATCCATTGGGCTTTTATACAAACTTGACCTTCAAAATCTTCAAAGCTTCTTGATAAACAGACCTGACCAAGATGATCCACATATTTGCTTGTTTCTGGGCATCAGCAAGTCTTTGGATCATCCTCCAAATATCAAGCTCTAGACTTGATTAATGCAAATTGTGATACCTGGAAAATAAAGAATTGGCAGTGAGTGCCAGATGTAGCAGTCCATCGTACTAACACAGCTCTGGTGCAACAGACAGCATGCGCTCTGCCAAGGTTTCTCAATTAAACTCGAAATCCTGGTGCACCAGACTGTTTGTTGTTGCAATAATATTGGTTTAAATGTGTTCATATTGTAATAATCTTGCATGCTTCAATGTTTCCTGACTAGCTCGTATACTGGGAAAGAAGGGTGGTTGTTATTATTATTATTATTATTATTATTATTATTAGAGTCCTTGTTGGATCCAGAACTACCTACATGCAGGATGAGGCAAAATGCACTTCCAGCAGCAAAATAACTGAATAGCTGTGCTGACACATCAGGTGGGCTTGGTACACATTCTTTGGAGATGCTCTGGAGGTGTAAAAGGAAGCAGATTGGGAATAAGCATCACAATGTACAGAGCAGCCTGGAAAGTAACATGTAGACCAGGGAACTGAAGAGTCTGAAGAGAAGCAACTGCCAAGCTATTTTGGGGTATTCAAGGCTGTCCAAACTGGAAAGAACACTGGACTGGGCTGCTAAACTGACTTCGGGGTGCTCAGGGCAGTAAGGGCTAGAGACAGAAGGAGTACTTAAAGCTTTGGAGAGAGGCAGGGTCTTCTTGCTGAGTGGCCTCTGCCCTAATAAAAGCCTTTATTGATGACCAGCTTTCTGCCTCACTGCTTGGGACATCAAGGGTGCCTGTCTTTCCCTTTTGAATAGGTAAGGTCCTTCTCTTAGAAGCTGGACTGGCAGATAACTCCCTGAGGAAGGACATGGATAGTAAGTGACCAAAAAGCCAGAGTCTCAGTCAGAAGGACTCCTCAGTCTACAGACATTACATTTTTACCAGTGTAAGTGATCAGAAACTGGTTTATACCTGTAACAGAACAGAAGTTTGGTGCACACAGACTGGTTTAAAAATGGCAGAACCCAGTCTAAGATTTGCCTTCCTCCCACCAAAGGGCAAATGTGTATTCTGTTTGCTGCTGATCTAAATTATGCTGCTTACCGAAAACTGTATAACTTAGATCAATTCTGTCTTGGCCTTTTTGAACATCTGTACTTAGTCTGCAAGTCACACTTGGGTTTGGCTTCAAGGAGTACTCAGAATGACTGAGCAAATACTACCCTGGGGGAATGTGTGACACCTGGATGTTAATTCTCTGTGGCACTCAGCTTCTACTTGGCATTCCAGAGGGATGGGGGCAATTAAACAGCCTGGTAGACTAACAGCCCCACAGCAATTTAAAGTATACCAGAGACAGTTGTAAGCCACACCAGCTATTAATGTTGCCTAAAAAGTTAGTTAAGAAGCCCCAGTCTTTCTGACTATTCTGCTCCAATTCTAAAGCAGAGAAGGGGAACTGGATATAAAAGTTATAGCAGGTATACATTAATTTAAGGCTCCTCAGTTGCCAGAGATTTCTGTCTTGCCCAGCTTTGACAAGTTGCTGGTTCTTTTGCATTGTTCCAACAATATAAAGAGGCCAAGAAAGGAGGGAAATAATACTGATCCTGATATTGATCTTCTAGTTCTCAGTGGCTTGGGTGCAACTATTTTGAAGGACCAGCTTCCTCCATTACTATAATACATCACAAAAAATAATCATCTGGAACACTGAAACTGTCAGTGAGGGCAGAGTTTACAGGCATCCCATGGCTGTGGATCATCCTGCCAATTGAAATTCAAATAAATCAATCTGTTTTCTTCTAGATGCCTCCTTTGCCAGCACAAATAACAATACTATCCTGAGAGAAGAGACAAAATACAGAGACAGAATGAGAAACAGGAACCCTACCTGGGATTGAAGGAAGAGATTCAACTAATGCAATAGGTGATTCTGTTAGAAAAAAAATAAGATTAAGAATGTATCTATACAAGATAAGAGCTAAATATCATTTTTTGCTACTATTTAAGATTGTTATACACATAGCTAATAAAAGAGAGGGAGGAAAAAAACCCATCTGTTTCTTCTCTTCTAGTGTAAATCTATATAATTCCATTGAATGTGAAGGATTTGTGCCAATTTATACCTGGTGAATATCTGAACCAAATTGTTCTAAACTTTGCAGGCTTTATTCATTTTTTGTAAACCATTTATATGCTATGTTGAAGAGCATAGAACAGGAGAACATGTGGATTAACAGCTTACCACTACACTACGGGAATACATCAAGGGCTCAGTGAGCAACTGTTCACCAGGGCACCCGAGGGGAAAACCAGGAGTAATGGCCAAAAACTCCTGGAAGATCAATCCAGGCTCAACTTCTTCACAGTGAGGGTGCCAGACTGTGGAATAAACTCCCTCCAGAGCTGGTGCAATCACCTACCCTGGAAATCTTCAAGAGGAGACTAGACAGTCACCTTGCTGGGGTCACCTGACCCCCAGTTATCTTTCCTGCTTGGTGCAGGTGGCTGGACCCAATAATCTTCTGAGGTCCCTTCTGGCCTTACAATCTATGAATGTATGAAACAAGAGACTGAGTTCTTTGGATCAAGGATCTGACCTTCTACTCTGGTTTGAGAACCATTGTGCCCAATGCTATATGATTGATTCATAAAAAATAATGATGTGGTGGGGCCGGGGGGGGGGGGGAAAGCCTTCCTTTGCATTGGAACAGAAGTTAAAATGATAAAATTCCAGTTTATTTTCTGGCTGGTTCATAGTCACACATTTCTGAGGGATTTTGAGAGTTCAGCTTCTGGCTTCAATGGGAACAGAATAGAAATTGTTTATTGTTAAGAATTGATTTCTGTGGGGTATATGGTATTCTTGTTTCTGAAACAATGTAATTACAGTACTCCCCTAGATATAACCTGTCTACTCCAGCTGAAATAGAAAAGAAAGTCCAGCCAGCTCCCAAAACTTTCTAGAACTTCTCCCACACATCTCCATGGCTTTAACCCTGCTCCTATTCAAGTTAATTGTAAAACTTTCCTTGCCTTCAATAATTAAGGATTGGCTCCTCATATTAGTATCTGACGGCTTCTGCTGAATATTTGGTTTGTCCATGTTTGTTACTTACTTGCATATAACCCTCCTTTTCTTAGAGAAGTTTCATTATGAGGAGCTCCAGATGTCTAACATTGCCTTTTGACCAAGTACAAGTAGCAGAGAGAGTTGTTTCTCAAAGCCTTTTTCTAGTTTGTTTGAACATTATTATTTTCAACATCATTTTTATGAATTTTCTTCAAATACCCTGTTTTAAAATAGCCCAGGAGATAAACCACTTAAAATACAAAAGAAGAAGAGTATACTACAAGTGTGAATTTAAACTCTCCCAGAATTGTGTTATTCACTAGGGGTATCTTAAAAGCCCAGCAGAAGGCTTAATTAGTAATGGTTTATTGATTATAGTCTCAAAAACTCCTCATTAAATAACAGGATTTCTTTGATTTGAACTCATTTGCAGACTTAAGTTTCTGATGATACTACTTTTTGCTTAAGGCTCAAATGAATCATGCCATTTCTATTCAGTGGTCTTAATCCAATTAAACATGTTGATGGTCAGGATTTCCTAAAGTAAAGCATTCATAGCCCTATTGAATTGAAAAGGATATGGGTACATTGACATTTAACTTAAGCTATAAAAAGTCAAAGGCTCTGAGTTCTCTCAAGTGGCATAACAGAGCATGTGTTTATACTCTCACTGAATAAAACAACAGCTCCTCCTTTCTGCTCCCTGTCTCTTTCCTGGGAAGGTCATATCAAAGAATGTAGGTCACACACACAGGATGGGAAACTACATTTTGGAAAGTAGTGACTCTGGAAGGATCGTGGCAGTCAAACAGATGGACAGGAGTTAGCCAAGAGAGTGTCAAGGTAATCCTTGAGTATATTCTTGCATAGAACTATCAGGGAGAAAAAAGGAAGTGGTACTCCCACAGTACTAGTGGAACCATTACTGGAATCTTGACCAATTGGAAGAAGTTTTCATGAAAACATTTCTAACAATAATTCAAGATTTGCAACAGCTGCATTACAGCAAGATTCTGAACAAGTTCCATTTCTTTATTTCTCCAAGGCTAATGTCACGGCAGGATCCTGCAGGAGGGCCATGATCTCCTTAAGGTCCCTCTCACCGTGTCAAGGCTGGCCCAAGGGCACCCTCTTCTCCCCCGCCACGTCTTTGATGTTCAGTATGTTGGGAGACTGCCTTATACCGCCTTGGGCACGGCCTATCGGGACCTCTGTCCCCGCAGTTTTCCTGAACTCTTGTGGTCTCCCCATACGATGGGTGCTAGTCAGGCACCCTAGCCTTATGGGCTACGTGTGGCTCCTACCACCCCTAATACCACCCCCCAAGCCTCGCAGATGTACTGGACGTCAGTCTGTCACAATACACGCCCGCTCTCCCGGGCTTTCTCTATCGTGCCCCCTCTCTGGGGTCTCGGTGCCCTTTCTGGGCCTCCTCTAAAAGTGTTGTCCCACTCAGGGACCCTTGCCTGCTTTGGGACTCTATATCGAGCCTCCAGTCTTTCAGGCCCACCGCGCTGCTTCCCCTTTTCCTGGACACTGTACCGCTATCCCCTTTTCCTGGGGACCACCGCAGCACCCTGTCCTTTTCCTGGGGCACACCATGCTGCTAACCCCTTTTCCTGGGGCGCACCGCAGCACCCTGCCCTTCTCTTGGGTTTTCTGCAGTGCTAGCCTGTTACCGGGCTCCTCACATAGTGCCCCTCTCGGGCTCTTTCTGGGCCTAGGGTCTCTGCACCCCACACCACTGTGCCCTGACTGGCACCTGGACCCCCACACTACTATGGGTCTCCTATGAGAATACTGCACCTTCCCAGGCGCTAGGGCCCCACACCCCTCTGGGGTCCCTATGAGTACACTGCACCCTTCCCAGGCGCTAAGGGCCCCCACCCCTCTGGGGGTCCCTATGAGGCCTTCTCCAACCCCTATAGCCTCACCCAAACCACCAGTCTTTCAACCTGACAACAACAATGCAAAACAAGCCCCTAAGCTATAACTTAACATAAGCCACCTGGCTATAACTCAACATCATTGCAGTCTCCAGAGCCACTTCCCTTCAGTCTGCTCAAGTGGCACTCACATCCTAGCTCCTGACCCTCTGGCTGCTAACAGGAAACTGCTAGCCTGGCTTCAGCCCTGGGCTTTATAAGGGCCCAGCCCCGCCTCCTCAAGGCAGCTGATTCTCATTAGTTGCTCCAGCAACCCACACCTGTACTCCCTAATCCCCACTAGGGCTCCTTATGCACTGCCAGGGCTTCTCCTCTGGCAGTTTTCCCCTCTCTAGGAGCGGGGCAGCGAGGTGCGCCGCGACAGCTAAATACAAACATTTAAAAAGCTTGAGGCTGAATCAGTTCAGTCTTTGCAGGTTAGTTTAAGCTGCAAAGATTAAACTGAAACAGAAGTGAACAGACATTTACCTTTGATTCAGAAAATGCAGCCACGTCTGTAGTGGCTCTGGCCAGAACCCAGGGGGCACTAGAGCACAGCTCTCTGGCTGTGTATTCTCTTCCTCTTCTTGCTGCCCCTGAGGTTTCTGGGATTTGCAGTCCAAAATTACCACAGCAGGACTCTGCAGGGTTGCTGATCACTTCCTCTTCCTGCTTCCAGGTGCCTCTGGGATTTGTAGTCCACAGTTGCAGCCAGCAGTAAGTTTGAGTGGGATAAAGAGTGTTTAACCCCTCTCCCTGGCCCTAGATGCCAGCCAGGGGTTGTCTGGGGAGGGGCATTTCCCCCCCCCCCAGACTAGGCTGCATCCCCAGCCAGACTTCCCCTCAGCACCACCCCATTGTCAGCCAACCCTTGCTGCTCCACCTAGGGAGCAGAGGGGCGAGGCCAGCTCTGGTCTCTGGAGCAGACAGCTGAGCTCAGCCTAGGGGTGGAAAGAATGTTAGGATGCTGAAGGACTGTGATTTAACTTGAACCAGGAAGGGGTCTGAGACAGAAGTTTCATAAACCAGTTTGACCCAAATCAGTTAAATCTGATACCACATTCAACCAGGTTTATCTTAAACCAGTTTCAGCCATTTTGAAGCTGGTTTATGTGCACTGAGCTTCTGTTCTGTAAACCAGTTTCTGATCACTTCAACCAGTTTATGTGTAACTTCTGTCCTTAGCCCGAGACACAGAAAAAAGAGGTGAGTTAGTCATGCTGCATTGTGATCTGCAAGCGGAAAAAATTCTGACAATAGGGAGCCTTTGCTATAGTAAACAAAGATATAACAGTATCCAGTGGGTAGAATCTGAAATTAGGCAAATTCAACATACACATTTTTAATGGTGAAGATAATTAACTAATGGAATTAATTATGCAAAAAGTTAAACTACATTGCCCTTCAAATCCCTAAATCCAGTGACACTGTGTGCTGGAATTCTAGCTATTTGTATTATGCTTACTTTGCCTCCACTGTTATGATACAGGAATGGGCAAAAGAAAACCACACAAATGATGAAGGTGATGAAAATCACAACCTCTGTGACTTGCCCAAAGGCTAGGATAAAGTCAGTAAGAGTTTAATAATATCTAGGACTATGACTTCTTCCCCAGGTCTAGTCATCAGATAAACTACCTTTTCATATTGTTGGGGGGGAAAAAAACTAAATATAAATCCCAAATAAAAGCTATATGCACTACAGGCAGCTTTTAGATTAATTATTCAAGTGTTTCTAACCTCATTTTTCTAATCTTGAATGAGGACCTGATCTACATTCCTCATTCTGCCACCTTTAGGTCTGTGAAATTTACTGACTACAGATTTCCTGAGCAAGGATTAGAGGACAAGGTTCAGAGGTTACAAGCAGCATTGCAAATAGGAAATGGAACAAAATAATTCATTTTTATTGCAGTCCCAGAAGCAGAGTCTCATGGTTCTGCTCAAATGCAGCAATTTCATTGCTCTAAAATATGGTAAGTTATTTTTCAGCACTTATGAAGTACTGTTGGTCATAATGTCAACCCTCAGTAGGTCAGTACTTCCAATAGTTTTAAAATGTTGTCTTCATGCTCTTAATCAAACAGTAGTAACAAATATAGTATTGGTATATATCTTCACATTTTTCAGAACATAAATGTTAATGTAAATTACACAACATATTCAGTCTACTGAGATGAAAATTTGGAGATAGGGAAGACTAAGGCTGGTTTAAAATAACTAAAACCAGAGTTAATTTGGATCAGTGTGCTATTTTTCTCAGCTGTCAAGTTTGGATGTGGTGGTAGTAACAATGAATCTAGTTTTGGCTCATCCCTCTAAAAGTTGCAATGACTACCTAGAGTGTGCCAGAGCATGAGGCCTTAAATCCTAAATATAAAAACTAAAAAAACTTCTGCTTATTCTTTCTAATAAATATACAGAGTAACCATTATATTACTAAGCAAAAACAAAAAATCTTTATTTTAACAGATGTAGATTCTATTCAGTTAGCAGTTCTCACTTCAATTAGATATTACCATCAATGTCTGTAGACGATGATATCACACCACTGTGAGACAGGTCACCATAGTGAAGCCTGCAGTATATAGTTAGATAAGGTAGTCTAAATGTCTTTATGTATAAATAATAAAACATCATATTAAAAAATATGATACGGGAAATATTACCAAGTTGTACAATATTGCATTATGATGCTAAAATGATCTGTTTCTTTTAACTTATGTGAAGGTCACCTTTACTGAGTTTCAGACACAGAGCTTGATACAGTGCACACTGAAGTCAGTGGAAAGATTCCTCTTGATTTCAGAGGGTGCTTGACCAGAGCAATAGTATTCAAGACAGCAAGATGCGGTCCTCAGCTGATACACTGGGAACAGGATCAGGTGGATGCATCTATTAAAGATGTTTCTTATCTTAATCATATGACTATCAGTCAGTCTCCATCTCATCGAGTAGGGTAACTGAATTTTCATATATTGGAGAGCAGATCTAGGGAAAGCTTTAACAGAACACTAGCTTGTTTTCAAAAAACCTTATATGTCTGGAGATAAAGTGATAGCATGGGGTAGTTTTACATTTCAGCAAAACTTTGCCACTGCACACAAGACAGAATGTTCTGTGATTATCCTTTAAACAGAAATAATGACAGTGGTATGGAATTTGATGTAGTTCTACATTTGACAGTCTCATAGGAACTGAACCTTGTATATCATTAGGTATTGTTTGTAGAGGCATATAGCTTGATCACCCTTCCTTATTCAAACAAACTTTGCAAAATTTCTGGAGCAGATCCATAAACAGAAATATCAACTCTAATTGAGGTATTATCACATATAACACACAAAAAAAGATCCTTGGCACATGGCAGTATTTAAATGAGGAGTGTATTTACAGCCTATAAATTAAAATAAAAGCTTTTATTGTGGATACCATGTATTCAAGTAGGCCCCATTCATATGTGACATTGTGTTCTGGAGCTGACCTGCATTCCTTTTAAAACCATTTAATCACATACAGCTGACCAGCATTCCTTTATAAAACCACCTAATCAAATGCATTTCAAGTACCCCAAAGGATTATTTAATCTCCATATATGTACAAGTGTGAAACATGCAGTGTCTAAATATGCCCTCTCCTAAGAGCCCGGCATGAGTCAATTGTTGGCAAAATAAACCCCTACTCTATCTCATCCTGAATCAGCACTCTTTTCAGGTACTATATAGACCTTCTTAGAGTGGATTTCTGAAAATTATTGTTTCATGTAACATGCCATGTATATGAAAAAGTCATTGTGATCCCTGTTCAAGCTTCTTTTCACGCATCTTAAAAGTGTAATTTAAAAAAAAGAAATGTAGCAGTTTTCTGCCTTTGGGCAAGTGCACTGAATGAGCTGTGAAATTTATGAAAACGCATTATTTTGCAGTGACTAGTCAGCTCAAGGGAATGATCATGGAATACTGTGTTGACTTTTGTCTCCAAGTCACTGGTGCAAATGTAGGTTAAATCAGAAATAGCTCTGAGTTGTTACTATCTGATGGGTCTTTCTGAAGTTTAAGTGAAATGCATTAGTGATCACTTTCTACTGAACAAGTACCATTATGTTTAGTGCCTTCATTGGAAATCTTAGCAGGAAGGCTAAGAACCACCCTAGACTGACATGCTTTCTTGATACCTTGAGTTGTTCAATCCCAAATAGTACTTGGGAACATTACTGAAGCAGTGTAAAAAACACGTACTGCCGCTATCTGTGCTATATTGTTCTATGGGTAACAGTTCACAGTAATGTCAAACCAGCATCTTTCCCAGTTATTAAATTCACTGTAATTTATGGACATTCTGGTGGCTTTTACAGTGTTTGCTCATCTGAGGCAGAAATTCCAAGAAGTCCTGACATGTATTTTGAAATGTAAAAGCATACAGAATACCACGTGGGAGAAAGCTATATAACAGATAAGGTTAAGAGACAGGACGGAAAATGTGTATGAGAACAGCAGGTAAAAGAAGTTCTTGGCAGTACTGAGAAAACATGGCAGAAGAGAGAATATACTTAATGTATTTCCCCCTTTTTCATAATTTCAGTGAAGCAAAAGCATCACTTATCAGACAATATTATCCTATTACCATCTGATTTCACAGTGATGTGATGTTACTTATGAGACTAAAACATTATGAGAACCTTCTTACAATAAACTACTGAAGAGTTTAAGTGCAGTGACCACCTGGCCTATTTTTGACAGATATACTATCCATTTGGAACACTTGGATGTAGAGGTGCAGCCTCCAACTGTATTGGCCCACAATGACATAAAATAAAGTATGGTTTTCTAACAGAGGGAGTTAAAATTATTTAAATGGAAATATATCCCATACGTTGCAAGGGTAGCACCAGGTCCATCTGTATCTACTGGAAGGAACTATGATGTGTGCTTTCCAGGTTTTATATTAGGCCAAAAATAAGGTATTATTTTAAACAGATGTGAATGAAACCAGCTCCAATATTTTCAGGTATTTTTAGTGCAACAGGAGAGAATTATTTTATACAGCAGGATAAGATGCCTTTTCAAATGTGAACTATACATATTTTATACATAGCCAAAAAATTGTGCGTCGCAGTGCCAACTGATTATGACACTGCACCGCTCTATAACTACAGCCTTAATTTATTTTTTTAGTTGTGGTCTTGTTTGACAGTTTGCTAGAAGAGCATCCAGGGGAAGATTTGCTGGCTTCCCTGCACAACCCATTCAGGCTCTCAGTCTTGACTTTTCTCCCCTCCTCTGTGGTCAAAGCAGCACAAGAGAAGGTTGAAGAGAAGTTTGACTCATCCCCGCAGGGTTTCATGTATCTGCCTCATTCCTCTAGCTGAAGGGATCCCACTGCACTGGGGTGATTATGGTCCTGTTTGGTGTAAGCACTACCTTAGCAAGTAAAGGTGCATGAAGAACTAATGGAACTGGTGGCTGTAGCCCAGCAAGCTCACGCTCACACCCAACCCACTTTTTTAACTGCTTAGGTAACAAAATCATGGACTGGTAGCCTGGGTCATAGGAGCAAGGGTTCCTTAGTTGAAGGAGACAACTGGGGGGCAAGCATCCTTTGGATTTGTGGGGGAGGCAACAAGTCTAGCACTCTGTGGTGCCCTCCTGCTCTGGGCTTGTGGGGTGATGCCAGGAAGACACGGGGAGAAGGAGGCTGCACTGAACCCATAGGAGGAGGGAAGGGGACTCTTGTGTGTAAGGGAAATGTGACAGGGAAAAAGAAAATGAAGGAAAGACGAGCGGCGAGGGAACTGCAATGCAAGGGAAGGAGCAGGGCAGGGCAAGGGAGATGGAGAGGAGGGTGCCAGATGCAAGGCAGCTGCTAGGGGGCTCTCAGGTGGGTGGGGAGCCGTGGCAGCACCCAACCCAGCACAACATGCCTGGCACCTCACTTCCCAATCACATGACCGCTCTCTGCTTTCTCACCCCGCTCCGATCCCCTGAATCCCTGGAGTGTGAAATGGCCACAGTGTGATTGTGATGCAGGCAACAAAGAAGCCATGCAAGCCCAGCTTGCTGCAGCTGGAGCTGCCAGTGGAGCCGAGCCCTCATCCTCCCTGAGCCGTGCAGCCCTTGCATGAGTCAAGGTTCCCCACAGCCCAGGGAAAGGTGGGAGAGAAGGGCACTTCAGAGCTCATCTATGCAGCCCCAGGAGTGCAGTAGTTGTACATGGTGCTTGAAGCCTCCCATTCCCACAGGCATCATGCATCTCTCTTTCCAGGAGCCCAAGAGGGAGAGACAGGATCAGAGCAGAGAGGCTGGGGACAGGGGGTGAAATCCATGAAGAAGAGGTTGCTGCTCTTCTTCCCAGCACCACCACTCCAGAACATAACTCAGGACTTGGACTTCTGGAGGATTTAGGTGATGGTTTGTATGGGATGCTTTGGGTAGGGATGATCCTACCTCACTAGAACTCCAGACCGGTCAGGTTTATTGAAAACAAGATCCAGTTATTCTGTTAAAGCTTTCCCTAGGTCAACTGTCCAATATAGGAACGTTCAGTAGCCCTAGTGGAGCAGATGGAGACTGGCTGCTAGGCACAGATGGCCTCTGGAGGTCCCTCACAGCTCTGCTTCTCAGTGACATCCTAAGAGGCCCCAGGTGCAGAACCAGGGGGCTGGTGCTGTTGGAGGTTCCCTTCCCCAATGATTTTGCTGTGTAGGTGGTCATTTGGGGTTGGGAGCTATTCTTGCTGGTATCTTGAAGAAACATGCCACCTTCTGCTCCTTTTTCAATGCACCAGCAACCAAGCCCAATGCCCCCAGCCACAGCAAGAAAAATTTCTAGGATGCTTACTGGCAGCCACAGTGTCCACAGGAAACATGGTCATTCTTTGCTCGGCTCCCTTGCAGGGAAGCCAGAAGCTTCCAAAAGAACCAACGATGACCGTTTGCAGGGTTTGTTTGGAATTCATTCCTAAAATGGCATTGTTTCTTTTTTTCCCTCTTCTTTCCTGTTGAATTGTTGCCAGCATGGGAATGTCTGGCAAGGAACATGCCATCCGCCTCTTGTTTCCTGTGTTCCCCACCTCCTCCCTATTTTCTCTGAGGGTTAAGACAAGCCACAGAACCTTGTACTTCTTATGACAAGCAGGTATCCATCTCAAGACAGCTCTGTGAGGCAAGAGAGAAGGGAAGCAGAAGAAAGAACAAACTGGTTCTCTCCCCACCCCCATGTGAAGTGGAGCCAAACCAGGGTAGTGTTTTCCAAGTGAAATCAGGGCTGAATGTGAAGGATTTTATTAGGGCTAAGTATATACATGATGTCAGTTCTCCAAAGTGCCACTGTAAAAATCATTTGAGTGCATGTTCTCTGTGAAATCTGAAGCCAATGCAAATTTATTTCTGGTCTGGTCTGAGCCAGACATCCCAGGTGGGGAAATGGTTTTAAATACCGTGGATCTTCCACTGATGTATATTGAAATTTTAAAGTTAAAAAGTTTCCGTTTTATACCTGCTAAAGAAACTGAGTTGAAGCATAGCATCTTATTAGCTTGAATGCCATGAGCTACAGAGCTATCAGGAAAATGTACTGCCATTTAGATTACTGTTAAATAACTCCAAGTTTATTCTAATAATACAGGACTTAGCTCTACAAATCACTGACGTCAACAGAAGGAATGTAAGAAAAAACAACTTGTATCAGTATGGGCTTGCAGGATTCAGGTCTAATGCAAGGTCAGGTCAGGTCTTCTGCCAGGTCTCCTTGAGGACTGTTTACCTACTTCAGCAGGGTCTTCAGCCCCCTTGGTGGAAGGCGCCGCCCCATGTCATGCAACTGTCAAAGCTCTGACCCCTGTCGCCCCTACAGAGGGGTTCAAGGCTACCTTCACGCTGTAGAAGGTGGAGACCCACCTCAAAAGAACCAGGGACACTGCCCTAAGCAAGGATGGCATCCAGTACGGCCTCCTGAAGAAGTGCGAACAGGCTGCCTCATCCTCTCCTTTCTCTTCAACAGGTGCAGAGAGTTCCAGTGCATACACAGTGCCTGGAAGAGGGCCATGACAGTCCTCATCCATAAGAAGGGGGACCCAGCTGACCCAGGCAACTGGAGACCCATCGCCCTGTGCTCCACCATAGCCAAGCTGTACGCTAGCTGCCTGGCGGCCCATATCGCAGACTGATCAGTGACCGGCAGAGCCATCAGCCAGAGCCAGAAGGGCTTCATGTTGCAGGAGGGCTTCTACAAGCACTTCACCCTCCAGATGGCTCTGGACAATACCTGGAGGACCAGGAAGCAGTGCGCAGTGGTGTAGCTGGACATTCCTAACACCTTCGGCTCCGTGCCCACCACCACAGCCTCGGCACCCTCCGTGAGCTTGGCCTGCCAGAAGACATCATTGACCTGGTGCAGGAGCTCTACAACAGCTGTACTATTACCATCCAGTCCACCAAAGGAGAGACTGACAAGATCTCTATCCAATCAGGGGTGAAACAGGACTGTTCCCTCAGCCCCATCATCTTCAACCTGGCCATGCAACCACTTCTTCAAGCTGTGGTGGGTGGCTGCGGCAGGCTCAACCTGTATGACCAAAAGTTGAGCATCCTGACCTATGCCAATAACCTCATCCTCCTCACCAACACTGCCGCCCAGCTGCAGCAGATGTTGGATGTGACATCTGAGGCAGCCAGGTGGATGGGCCTGTGCTTCAGTGTCGCCAAGTGCACCTCCCTGTACATTGATGGCAGGAAGAAGAGCCACATCCTGGAGTCCACCCTCACAATCCAGGGCCAGGCAATGAGGCACCTGCATGACGGCAAGGTCTACTGCCACTTTGGGATGCCCACTGGCCACCAGGTCAAGCAGAAGCTGGAGGAGACCATCAACGGGATTGTGCAGGATGCCAAAAACTAAACTTGTCTTTGCTGGCCCCCTGGCAGAAGATAGATGCAGTGAACACCTTCCTTACCTCTCATGTTGCACTCATCCTGAGAGGCTCAGTGGTCCCCAAGACCCCCCTCAAGAAGGTGGATGCCGAGGTCTGGCGGCTACACCTGCCACGGAGGGCCAGCAATGAGATCCTGCACGTCCCCTACCAGCAGGGAGGTACCAACATCTCCTGCATGGGAGACCTCTGCAACATCATGGTGGTCACCCAAGCCTACTTCCTCCTGACCTGCTTGGACCCGAGGGTAAGTATCAGCACTACCAGTGCCCTCAAGGAGACCACCCACAAGAGGACTGTGAGACAACCCACCAGATTTGACCTAGCCACCTTCTTCAGCTGCTCACTGGAGGGTGAGTTTAGCAGAGACAGTGGGGACTTCACCTTCCTGTGAAGCCAAGCCTACAATGCCACCCACTGTCTCAGTGTTGCAGGGCACTAAAGTGCCTCCTCCTTTAAGGCCAGTAACTGCCTAGGAAGAGGGCCCTAGAAGCCAGGCAAAAACCCCACAGGTGTAGGTTACTATGGCAGCAGGCTAACGAGAGAATTAACTTGCACCTGCACCCGGTCAGCTGACCGGAAGAAGGCAGGGCCTTGGGCAAGAGCCATGGGAAGGAACCTGCAGAGAATAATTGCCCAGAGGTGCTGTGGCCACCTGATATGCTGTTTACAGGACTCATGGAGCTCCAGGAACTCACCAGGTGCCCTGGGCTACAAGGTGCTTAATGCTGGGGAGAAGTTTGCGTGAAGCAAAAGGGGGGGTGAGCAGACCCCAGTGCCAGTGTGGGTGCAGAGACAGGGCTGCAGACAGCCCAGTGCCAGGGAGTGGAGAGACAGGGCTTGGAGAGCCCAGCACCAGGGAAGGCACATAGATAGGGCTGCAGAGAGCCCAGTAATGACAGGAGGCCAAGCTAGACCAAGGCCTCAGAGGGACAACATTTGAATACCACCTGTGTGGCATGGGGTGTGGTAAAGGAGTGGTTTTGAAGCCACGCATCCAGCCTATAAGGCTAAGGGTATCCTGTGAGGCATCCATTTTGAGCCCCACACGCTGACCACATCACCATGATGCCCCTCATGAGGACCTTCCTGGAATGGTTCCTGAAGGATGGCATCCACAACAAGTACACCAGTCACCTAAGGGCCAAACCAAATCAGGGAAAGGTCTTCAACATCACCTTGAAGTGAGACTTCAGCAACCACTTCATGCCCAGTGGGAGCTTCATGTACTTTGTGGACTGGCACTTCCTCGACCACGCCCGCCTCAACTGCCTGCCTCTGAATGGGGCCATCTGCTTTGGCCACCAAGACAAGAGGTGCTGGCGGTGCAGCTATGAGGTGGAACCCCTCCCCCACATACTGTACAGCTGCAGGTCACATGCCAGAACCTGGCAGCTCCACTACAGTGCTGTCCAGGTTTGTGACCATTGGACCTTGTCATCCCTTGGGGCACTCTGGTGAACAGACATTCCCTCAGATCTTGATGCACTGGCTGGACAGTGGGAGATCCTCAAGTCCTCCCTTGTCCTGGAAGATGACCTTCATTGACCCTCAGCCTTCATGGGGTGAAGGGCCTGGCAGTAGGAGTTGATCTCCTGCTCACCATCTCTGATGACACACAGTCTTTGGACTGCGGTCTGGAGCTCCTCTATCTGGTGCCACTGACTTCAAAGTGGAGCAGACCTCACAAGGGGAGGTGGTCATGCTCCCATTCCCATGTGCCTGGAATCATGCCAGGCAGACCCCACAGCCAAGAGCCAGAGGCTCGGCCTGTGTCAAGCCCGGAACTGTAGGTTCCATCCAAGTGGAGACCTCAGAAGCACCAGAGGGGGAGGTCTCAGACTCCAAGGGGATCCTCTGGGTGCAGCATGTGGCCATCCACATTGTACCAGTGGTAATCCAGCTACCGCTGTGACTGTCTTCCCTTGGGGCTCACTGGCAGGGCCTCGTGCCCTCCCGTTCACCCTCCTGAGTGAACTCCTGCACTAACTCACATGCTGGGCCCAGAAGCATGCCTATTTGCACATCCTGTTCACAAGGCTTAGGTCACATGGCTCCCTGGGGGGCTTGGCAAGGTAGGAAATGGGGGGGGAGTGACCCTCCTCAGCTTCACTCAGCTGCCTCACCGCAGCTGGGCTACATCCCTCCCATCACGGGTCTCTGCTCACCTCAGGGTAGGCCAGGGCTGGGGGTCATCTTAGAAGGCCCTGGGGGTCACAGGGCTCACGGGGGCACAATAGGCTTGCCAGGGACTGAATATAGTTAGTCAAAATGGTTTTCTTTCCAATGGTGTTCTCATTGAGTACGCGTTCAGGATATTTGTTTACTTGTCCATACTAGACTACTTTCATCTTCATATCAAGGGACTACGATGCATAGCTTTTTTTAACACCTGGAGGGACACGAGTCAATATCTAGTCCAGGTAATGGAATAAGAAGTCATGGTGCAAACACAAAGATTGTTCTTTTCATGCCCTTTGTCTAGGTGTCAAGGGCCAAACAATTTTCCTTAACTCTGGTCCTGATTCAACAAAGCACTTAAGCACACAAACCTCTATTCAGCAAAATATTTAGGCATGATGTTAACTTCAAGCATGTGCATAAATTCCTGTAGTTATGAAAATAAGTGTGCAGGAGTACCCCTTCATAACTTCATGGCTTCTTCATGACTTGTGGCTTCCTGTCCTCAAAGCCACCAGCCATCCATAGCCCTCAAAGCAGGGGTGGGCAGTTATTTTGGGCGGAGAGCCACCTACTGAGTTTTAGCAAGGCATCAAGGGCCGCATAACAGGCAGCTGGGGCAGATAAATATTAACTTTCTACATTTTTTAGGGCGGGATAGAATGGCCTGGCGGGCTGCATCTGGCCTGCAGGCCGCATTTTGCCCACCCCTGCCTCAAAGGGTAGCCTACTCCTTAGCACCATAAATATATGGCATTATGTTCTTTGTAGCAAAATAGATTTAAAATCTGCAACCATACTTTCTGGATTATGAGACCCTCTGGCATGAAAAACAAAACTGCAAATTCAAATAAATTTAAAAATTATAGATATTATTTAAATAAGAAAATAAATAGTATAATCAGTACATTTTCACTTTATCATGTTTTTTATTACATTATTGTTCAATGGCTTTGTATTTTTTAATGTGCTGTAGATTTTTATATTGGTATTAAATATTTGCATTGCTAATTGTTTTGGAGGAAGCCTTCATATGGCAGTGTGACAAAACATAGTGGGCTGCTGCTATGCCAACTAAGCTTTTCCATGTAGAGATATGACTTGTCAATTATGGGAGAACTTGTTGCATATTCTTTCTGAGGAACTGTGGGAAGAGAAGAAGAGAACTATCAGCCCTTGGGTGATTTCCCCCCACCTCCTTAGCCTCCCATTTCCTA
Organism: Alligator sinensis; assembly: GCF_000455745.1. Classification (NCBI taxonomy): domain Eukaryota; kingdom Metazoa; phylum Chordata; order Crocodylia; family Alligatoridae; genus Alligator; species Alligator sinensis. The sequence goes on along the minus strand of NW_005842351.1, from coordinate 776,347 downwards.
CTGCAAAGTGTGTTGGTTCCAGTCTGAATATAACCAGGTCAGGTTCTAATTTGTATCCCAAGCTGGGCGTAACTGACTCAAAGCACCCTTAATATCCCAAATGAGAATTGTTTTGTATGCAAGTAGGTTGAGGGCTTAGGCTAATACTTGGGTAATGAGCAATCTTAAGAGTGCAGGGCTAAATACTTTTTTAAACACTTCCTATTTAAAAAAAAAAAAGTATAGAACACAACTATGCAGTAATTTCAAAAAGGGCAATTATGTGGCTATTCATGAGGACATACAATCACATTCTATTTAGGGTCTTGTATAAAGTGATTACTTCAGCTGTACTAAATGGACTTCTATTTATCATGATGTATAGGCATTTTGTTTAGTCTTTGAATATTTTAAGAAACAGATCTAATTTACAGAGAACTCTTGTTTCTGGGGGGGTTTGTTAGTCAAATTACAAGTAGAAAGTCACATAAAGTTAGTGCGGGGGAGGGTTTCTCCTCCCCCCCCCCATACAGTATTTTGGTACATGGCTGTGTAAGATACTACTTACAACTTAATGTTTGCCTTCAACAGGCCATACAACCCTTTCAAATGTTAGTGGAAATATGCTTGTTTCCAATTAAATACAAGATTACCATATAGTTATTGAGTAACAGGTTTTAACATGAAGAGGGTACAGTTAAAAAGTATGGTAGGCAGAACCTCTATTAGGCAAAATGTAAGAAGCAGATGCAACAAGACTTGTGCCTCTGTGAATTACTGCATGTTTTGGAGGCAGAAAGCGAACTTGAGCTTTCAGCCTGGTGGAATGTTACAGCTTGCTTATCTGCCAAGATAAAAAATGTTCTTTTTAGATACATGACTGTATTGAAATAAGTAGAATATTGTCATCCTTCCTTATATTACAGCTGTGGCTTAAAAAAGACTTATTATAGAAATGTAATCTTATTACTGCCTATATCTGCTGCTGTAGGATAAAGAGCAGCACTGTCATGCATGGCTTACTGAACTAGAAACATGACATTTCTAATCTTGGTGCTCATGCTGTTGCCTTGGAGTAAATCATGTTACAGATACTCCATCTATAAAATGGAGAGAACTGGAATGGGTAATGTCTTCACTTATTATAGGAGGTGTTAATGGCAGCATGTTTTTATAATATATGGAGCTGACCATGGCCTAACCCTTTCCATTTTAAAAGATCCTAGCAATGTTTTATTGAGATGTCCTAACACCTAAACAGTTTGTAGCCTGCTGTGAAAGAAAGGCCCAAGGTTATAAAAATGCCTTTACTTTGTTTCATGAACATTTGTTTGGGTTTGATTGAGATAAACACTTTTGAAAATCACTGTTCTCTTATTTTGCTTTTATAATGGGTAAAATGTCAAAATAATAACGGAATACAAACACCCTAATCTTACTGCCAAAGCAGCAGTAGCAGCAGAGACTGCACTGAGTCTCCTGGGAGCAAGACAGCCTCTCCAGAACTTGGAAATCACTGTAGAGCTGTTGCAGTAGGTAGGATACCAGGGTGGAACTATTGGAGAACTTAGAATAAGCTTTCTGCTCTGACAGCACCTTCCTGAGCAAAACTTAGGATCAGTTTTTAAAGTAAATCTGCATATAACTTAATTTTTTATGTGCCCAGTGTATAGCATTTTTTCCTGTGAACAATGTAGCAATTTCAGACTTCCAGATCATCTTTCTCAAAACTCCCCAAATCCATTTCCCAAAGTCACTCT
>NW_005842351.1:774123-774577 GCF_000455745.1 Alligator sinensis | reverse complement strand
TCTTTCCCTTCTGTTTGCATTGGTAGAGCAGTAGGAGCCCTCACTCAACACTCAGCAATAGGGTCTGAGCTGGCTTGGGTACTGGAAGCCTGAGCTGTGGCAGCACACAGCTGTGTGGGGGCTGATTTAGCCCATCTTCCTGAAATAAAAAAAGGGATAGGAATTCACATAAAAACAAATAATAACATCTATTAAAAGAATATTTAATATTCTTTTATTATATTAACACATGATTTGTGTTTGTGTACTGTATATGGAGATGATTGCATAATAACTCAAAAATAAATTCTTAATATTTTATATTGTTTGGCGGGCTGTTGTGGGTGTTTGTATATGGTTTGGGGGGAACTTGTGAGGGGTTGTGACTGTGGGGGGGCGTGGGGTATGTTGGGGGATTGTGTGGCATTGGTCGGTGTGTGGCTCTGGAACACACTCCTCACCTGCAGTCAACAGA
>NW_005842351.1:764484-774113 GCF_000455745.1 Alligator sinensis | reverse complement strand
TGTCTGTGTGGTTGTTGGGGGGGTTGTGGGGACCTCCCCATATTCCCCCTCCCACCCCCCCATGGCACACCAGCAGGTGCAGGTGCTGGTACCTGGCTCTGGCCAGCACTGCATGTTGCTGTAAGAAGTGTAGCCTCTGCTGGGCCACTTGTTTCCCTAGCACTCCCCGTAATCGCGGGGCCCAAGAGGGAAGCCCTAGGCACTGGAGCTGACTGCTTTCCCTGCCCCAGCCCTCTCCAGGGCCTGGGGCTTCCTTCCTGTGCCCTGTGAGTGTGGGGAGTGCCAGGAAAACAAATGGCCTGGCAGGGGCTGCACTCCTCGCAGCACTGGATTGAGCCAGGCACCAGAGCCAAGCAGAGAGCCGCCACTGCTGATGCTGCCCTCACTGCTTGCCAGGGCTGTGCACCATGGGCGGAGTGTAAGAGGGGTCTCCATACCCTTCCCCCTCACACCCACACCCTGCCCACCTGATCTCTGCACTGCTGCTGCCCCCCTGGGTGAGGGCTTTGTGCTGCAGCCAGCCCCAGCCTCAGCCCCAGCCCCAAGATCCATGTTCCCGCCCAGCTGGAACCCTGCCTCCACACCCTGTTTCCCAACCTGCTGCCTGGAGGGAGCAGGACACCGGGGAAGTCTGCAGCAGCAGCCCCACACCATGGTAGCAGGGCCAGCCCTTCCACCCATGATGATGGAAGTGAGGCATAATAGGATTTGTACGCTACTCTTCTGTAGTGGGGGGCCCAAACTGGACATGGTACTCCAGATGTGGCTTCACCCATGCCAAATAGAGGAGAAGAAGTTTCTTTGGGTAAATCTGATATCTTTTACTAGACCAACTAAATAGTTGGAAAGTTTCTTCTTAGCAAGCTTTTGGGCTTAAAAACCCTCCATCAGGCTGAGGAAGCAGCTACAGTTGGTGTGTACTCTTCCTGGATGGAATGAATAGTAAAGAAGCCAAAGGCTGACATGCATGCAAGAAAGCCAGTCAGTGAAGAAGTAAATTGAGGAGTCAATGGGTGAGAGAGAGGCTGGGGTTGCAGGGAAGGATGAATGTAGCAGGTAAATAGTGAAGAGGTACCTGGGGAGTCAGATGTCAGGCAGGTTATAATGTGTCATAAATCCAATGTCTAATTTTAGTCCATGATTTTTTTTGTATCCAGGAGGCTGATGAAGTGAAGTTCATAGGCTCATCTCTGAGAAGTGTTTTGTAAATTCCCTTTGAGGATTAGAACTGAGAGATTGGAGAGACAGCGTGGTTTTCTTGTGAGTAATTGGGTATTCTTGTCATTGATAGATTTCCAGTGTGCGTTCATTCTGGTGCGCAGTTGTTGTTTGGTCTCTCCTACATATTTTCCATCAGGGTATTTGGTGCATTGGATGAGATATATTACATTTCTGGAGGTACAACTGCAAGATCCAGGAATGCTGATGGCTCTGTTGTGGGGTGTAGTAATTGTGGGGGTGGTGGCAGATTTTGCATTTCTTGTCTTGGCATGGTCTAGATCCATTCAGCATGTTTTGGGCTTCTGGTGCTAAGGTTAGCGAGGTTCTGGTGCTTGTTTGAAGGCTAGGATGGGTGGTTCTGGGAAGATCTCTTTAAGAATTGCGTCTCCATCTGGTAGGGCTTGCAATTGTTTGAGGATTTTGCATATAGGTTTGGCGGGGGTGATATGTCATAACCAGCAGCGTGCAATTTTGTGGGGGTTTTCCTTCTGTACTGCTGCAATTCTTCACGTGGTATCCAGGTGGCTCTTTCAAACATGTGATCTATCTCTCTGGAGGAGTGTCCTGAAAAGCCTGCAATGCCATCACCAGCACTACCTTCAAAAGATCCTTGGCATAAAGTGGGAGGATTGTCACACGCCTGTCCTCACCGATACTAACACTACCAGTATGGAAGCTTATACCAGTACGATGTGATTATTCAAAATCGGTTGCAGTGGACAGGTCATTGTGTGCACATGTCTGATGTACATACACAAAAACAACTTCTAGATTCCCAACTCAGCCAGGACAAAGGTCATAAGGAAACCAGAGGAAATGCTTCAAGGACACCCTCAAGGGAAACATTAAGTATGTTTGTTTATGTATTGACACCACAAATTGGGGAAAAACTAGTCCAGGACAGGGCTACATGATGATACCTTGTGAGAGGAGGCACATCTTACTTTGAGGAAAACCATCTTGTGCTAGAGGCAGCAAAATGACAGATAGGGAAGGAAAGGAAAAAAGACTCACAACTCCATGGCCTGACTCTCCCTTTTAACCACCTGTAGTGTTTGCCAGAGAGTCTGTGGCTTTAGGACAGGCTTTCTTAGCCATTAACAGACTCATCTACCACCCTTCACTTGACCCATGGGAGTGATCATCCTCGACCATGAGGGATCCCTGGATCCTCCTTTTCCCCGTTCTTAAGGACGGGCTGTATATTTGTCATTTTTCAATCATTTGGGGCTTCTCCCAATCACCATGAGTTTTCAGGGATAATGACCTATGGCTCAGCAGCAAGCATTTTTGCTCTAGGAGAAAAATGCCAAACACCTGTACACTTATAGTTTCTACTGGGAGAGTAGCAGTCCTTACAGTAGAAAGTGAACATCTGTGCATGATCAGTCTCATTATCCATTATTAGTTTTGATTACGTCTCACTTAAATAATTTTAGTTAGTTAATTTATTATGACAAACTATGATGAGCATGAAAGGCTGGACATTTACTTAACTGTTTACATTTTAATTTCACTAAAATGAAAAATGTGTAGCATGCTATTAAATTGTTTAAGGGAAAATAAATCAAATGTTGATATATATTCCTTTTCAATAAAACTGTTTCATGTTTCTTAATTTTGATTATTTTAAAGTTACATTGCACATCATTGGACATACTGCAAACAATTTGTAAACATTTTGTAAAAATTCATGGAGTGGTTTCATTAGGAAGTGAACTGGTCAAAGAGACAAAAATCAGAGAAAAATGTTATACCCTATAAAGACTTTTTGTCTATGACCATGACATGCATAGACATGTAGCCTTTTTATAACGTGTCCTGTCTGAGAGTAACTCACTGTTCATAATAATCTGTTGCTTTCTCCATATGTGCTGCTAGTTGTTCACTATTGTGCCAAACCAGACTTCAAATAAATCTTACTGTCCAGTAAACATTATTGAAAAGGTTGATTTAAAATTTGGAATGAAACCATTAGTTTCTAGTTACAGTGACATTTATAAAGAATTGCTAAGTTATGTTAGTAAATATAGGGAGGGAAATGTGTGAAAGAATGCAAGTGGTCAGCTTGAGGCAGGTTACCTGGTGTGTCAGATGTCAGGCAGATTGTAATGTGTTATATATCCAATGTCTATATTAAGTCCATGATTTTTTGTATCCAGTAGATTTATGGAGTGAAGTTCGTAGGCTCGTCTATGGAAGGTGTTTTGTAAATTCCCTTGGAGGATTAGAACTGTGAGATCAGAGAGGGAGTGACTGTCTTGCAAGAAGTGGGCACCTATAGGAAATTGGATATTTTTGTCTTTTGGATTTTTGGTGTGTGTTCATTCTGATATGCAGTTGTTGTTTGGTTGTAGGTACTCTTTAGTTGGACAAAGGCTAAGGGACATCACCCTGACAGAAATCCACACTTGCTGAGGCATTAGGCAGTCAGTAGCTGTCCTAATCTGTTGAACTCTGGCAGTAGCTACAACTATTGAGGCACTGAATGTCTGGACTTGGTCTAGCCTTTGGATTCTGTCTCTGGTCTAAAGGGAAGATGGTAGGTCTTGGGCAGCTTCCACTCCTCCATACTCTCACCTAGGCGTATGCATTGGAGGTCTTGGTGTGATGGTCATAGACCTCTTGTGCTCACACCATGATCCAGAGGATAAACAGTTGCCTATGTACTGTTGGATGGGAGAGAGACAACAATGGACATGATTAGTCAAGTTAGAAATAGACTATGCAAAAGGAGAGGAAGATATGATGACAGGCAATGGCAAAGGGAAGGGAAGGAGTAACAGGCAATAAGCAGCATAGGAAACAGAACTGGAACATTCTAGCAATATTTCAGGTATACAACATAGATTGCTTTCCTTACAAATAAGCAAGGAATTAATTACAGAGGATTTTACACAAGTCCTGGATAAATTTGACAGATACTATAGCCTGAAAAAAATGTTACCTGAGAGAGATTTATTTATATAATCCTTTTATTTTTATTTTTAATTAAGAATTATATGTAAAGGTCATTTTGGGATTAGATTCAAGTTATGCATTTTGGCATGCAAATTTAGACAAGTAAGGTTTTCAATTTTTTATACACTGTTTGAATGTTATTTAACTGAATGCCATTTGGCATTAGTTCTGCTTACAAAATGCCAAAAAGTGATTATTCAAATGGAGGGAATGATAAGCTGTTAAAATGTAATGGGGGATGATTTAATTTGGATCAGGGAAATTAAGGATCCAAGTGAAAGATTTAGGTAAATGTTTCAGAGAGAACTCTGATCTTAAAAATAACAGAAGTGATATAAGAGAAGTTACTAATATTTGACATAAATTGAGCAGATAGCTTAATTGCTGAATTTTTTAAAACAGAGTATTAGTTGAAATGTTCATTCTTCTAAATAAATTGTATTTAAAGAAATTCTAATAGTTTTTACTGAATTCCTAGTTTTAAAATAAACATGGACTTAAGAGTTCCTGGGTAGTGACAATACTTGAAAAGGGGAAGAGAGCTAGAAGTAAGCATTTGAGCAGGTATATTGCCAGTTAACATAATTTCAAGTAATTATGAACTACTTGTGCTAATTGGAGGGTGAGTAAATCCATTTTTTGAAAGATTAGTGATCCGATCCTCTGTCATTAATTCTAGCGTGATCAAGAGAAGGACTGCAGTTCCTGGTTTTAAATTTTAAGAGTTGCATCTGGTTTAAGATCTGTAACTAAGGGTAAAAGGAACTATGCCTGAGCTTCAGTCTCCTTGATCCCATGCTAGCATAAACTATGGAGTCTGCTTTAGCAGTAGTACTGTATAATAGTGCAACTTTGATTGTTTTGGGGGCTGAGCACCTGATGCCTTGTGGTACCCAAGCTGGGCACATAAACTTTGGATTTTCACTTGAGGACTATGCTAGAAAAATAATGATATAGCTCTTACTTCATGAGTATACAACATGCCAACAGCTGTTGAATATTAGATACCTGTGTAAAATTATTCTTCAAGCCATGAACATTTTATGGATAGAATAGGATAGTGTTCAAATAGCATCTGATGTAAACTATAGAAAAAGTAAAATAATATGTATACCTGTATCTATTATATCTTAACATGTTATCAGGCTTGGTTTTTTTTTTTCTGAAGTAGACTGGAGTATATATGGTCCTGTATGCCAATCATGTACATATATATTGTGTGTGCATGCATACAATGCTTTTTTTTTCCCCATGTGATGTAGCTTTCATTTGATGTAGCTTTAGTGGAAAGTCATATATAGGTTATGTACTATGTTCAATCATTTACGCTGTATGGTTTTAATTTTTATTACAATATGGTTTCCATGTGAAACAAATAATGGTTTATTGCATGAATGCTGGCTTATAGTAGAATTACACTCAAACCTATTTTTGTAAAGAATGTATACATGTGAAGCAAGGCTTCTTTATCATTCGAACAGTTAATTTCCTCTTTTTCGACAGTATACTTAAATAGATGCACAAGGTCCTCTTGTTTCTTTGCTTACATTAGCAGGATACAACTTGTATCAGATAATTTAGGAGTACTGTAAGCTGATCTCCTGATTGTCATCTACTAGTTTGCCTTCTGTATTAAAGAAAAAGACTAAGCAGTGGCTTTAATGTGTAGTACAATATATTTCAGTCACTACTATTCTTTGAAATAATTAAGTGAAATGTAAATAATCTTGACATTAAATAGCATGCCATTTTATGTCTCTTTCAGTGTTCCAAGCAAACCTGATTTGATCCATATAAGTCTTTGGTTCAGTCTCAAATCAACGTTTAATGGAGGATTTACAAAAATGTTGGACAACACAAGTATTTGTGCGTGATTGATACAGTGTCTCGCCTGTCTGCATGCTGGAAGGGATGGGGTGGGGGGCGGAACCTGGGGCCAGGAAATTGCAAGCAAGCCAGGCAGGGACTGGCTTGCTTGCAGACTGGCTTGCTCCCCCAGTGCAGGACTTACCATGTGTCCAGGGCTGGTGGGGCTGGCGGCACGGGCCTCCCAGTTTACAATAGCATCCAGCTGTGACTGCTATGCATGGTGTATGGCAGACTGTGCCCAGCCAGCAGACCCCGTGGGGGGTGAGCTGACATTGCTGGTGGCCGGCAGTGGCATTGCCAGCTGTTCCTCATGCTGAAGTGTGGGGCTGCACCAAGGGTGAGGCAGCCACTGGGCAGAGCTTCCCAAGCTGCCAGTGGATGCAGCAGCTGGGGAGGAGGGCAGGGCAGGGCACTGAAGGCCCAAGATCCCCTCCTCCAGTGAAGTGTCACCAGCGGCATCAGTGTGGGGTGGGGACTCTGCCAAGCTGCCCCTGCTGGTGGTGCTCACAAGGGTGCAACCTGTCTCCTAGGGTACCAAAATGCAAGTCAGTTGCTGCATAAAGGACATGGACTTTTGGGCATGACCAGACCAACGATTGAAGCTGGTCACAGCCATTCACTGTGCCTGTGAGACCCTGACCTTTACGCATCACTGCCCTTGCTCCTGCATCCTGCCCAACAGAGCCTCATAAATGTGGGTGTTCAAGCAGTGCCCACCCTGCTTAAACTGCCTCTTCACATCAGTATGGCCCCAGAGTCCCACAAGGTCATGCATCTCCTCCTGGGTCCACTTGGGGGTCCTGGCAGTTGGCAAGGTGTGCATACATGGGTCGGGCTGGGGCTTGATGGGGAGGAGGACAACAACATGGTCATCCTGTGCTGTCTCTCTGGGCTCCCACGTTGCTGTCTCTGCATGGCCAGCTCTGGACAGCTGTCAGCAGTGCCTAGCACATGGGTATGGCCAGGGACTAGGAGCTGCACAGCAGAGCAACTTCACCATAGGACCTGCAGGCACAGGAGACAGCTGGGGGTAAGCAGCAGTAGGGAGCAGTGCTGCCAGAGGAAGCCAGGCAGCAGCCCTTGCAGGGGATCTCAGTGCTAAGCAAGCTGCAGCCCTTTGCAACACTCACCTGTGGCTGTGGCCAAGCAGCAGCTCTGGAGGGGGACAAGTCAGGCAGAGACAGCCTGTGGTCTGTCTGTAGGGGCACATGGGGCCTGATGAGCTTCTGGGGAGTGAATAGGCTCCTCCAGGCTCCTCTGAAGTGTGCCCCAGAGCACAAAGTGCTAGGTGCTGCCACAGAGCAGCCCAGCCTAGGGGAGAAGAGGTGGCCAGTCAGGAGCCCTGGGGCTGGGCACACCAGGCACTAAAGTTAGTGTTGGGTCATGTCTACACGTGCATTAATGCACTTTAAAATAATCATGCCTAAATTCGCCATTTTCAAATGTGCTTTAAGGGCATGCACATGTAGACGTGCACCCTTAATGCACATTAAATTAGGCTAATGCACATTAACATGTCTTGTGTAGATGTGGCCTATATGTATGAGAGAGAGATAAATATATAGTGTATATGTTTGTGAATGTTGAGCCTTTTTACAATATATTAAAATGTATTATTGTTCATTCGTGCCAACATCCATGAGCCAGGGGGAAATCATGATTGCAATAATCTGAAAAATGTGCATTCACAATTTGCTAGTATTCATCTCCAAGGCTACATACAGACATTCAAAAAGCCTGAGGTGATTTTAAGCTACATGATTTTCTGCAAGCAGCATATTTTAAATTAGTAGCAAGCAGAACATGCATTCACCCTTTTTGGGTGTAGGGGACCAATCTTAGACTTGGTTCTGCCACTTTTAAACCAGTCTGTGTGCTAAACTTCTGTTCTGTTACAAGTATAAATAATTTTTTGTCATTTATACCAGTAAAAGTGCAATGTGTGCGCCTGGCCCAAGTGCAATCTGTAGATGTGTATAATGTTATATTTGTTGTTCTCAAAGATACATTTACAAGCTTCCTGAGAATTCATGTTGTGAATTTGCTACATTGTCACTGATATTTAAAGTAGCCTAGAAAAGATAGGTAATATAATCTTTGTTTTTGTTTTAAAACTTACTTATAGTCTATAAACCTTTGTAATCTATGAAAAGATAAATCCAAAGCAGGCTTGGATTTCAGAGTGTCTTTGTGAATGCAGCAAGATTACTGTGAATGCAGCTGTTGTATTTTACTTGAAAAGTCATGCATTAGATCTATAGTCTGTGTTTGCCTCCAAGAATCACAAGTGTTATTGTACACATGGGGTTTTGGTTTTTTTTAAAGAGTTGAAGTTTGTAGTGACGTGTGTGATTATGCTCTAAATTTTAATGGCGAAAGGAGAGAACAACCATGCGTCTTTCAAGCTTCTTTTTTTTTTTTAATCAAAGTCTTTGTTAATGTCCACATTTCTAAAATGACAGAGACAAGGTTGTTTATTTCTGAGCTTTTGCACAGTCAAATTTCTAGGGAGAATTCTGTCATATGCAATCTCCTGATGTGGTGTTTTAACCGGGGTTAAGAATTGTAGTTAAATTACCAGCTTTCAAAACTACAAAAATTATTTATTTACTAGATGTCCAGTTTAAACATAATTAATTACTCCAAAAAGATCAATGGCATAGTGCCAGTTCCCCATTTATGCACGCTTTATTTTATAATGTTAAAAGTTGAATGCAGGTCAATCAATAATTAATTCCTATTCTAACTATATGGTAGGTAATATACTTTTTTTCTTTCTTTCTAGTTCAGATCTTTTTAATTCTTGTTTGATTATTTGAATGATACCTTGATGTTTTTCAACATTTTAAATAAAAAATCAGCTTTCTTAAGACAGGTAGAGTTTTTATACTGCAGAGAGCCCCTTGTGATTTTAGAGGCTATTTTCATATTTGGAGTATTCCCTCACTGCTTGTATGAGAAGGCCCATTTATAAGTAAGGATTGCAGTGCTGACCTGTACCCTTGGATCCAAACATTAAATGGAAGAATTGGGATTATTCAGTTTGATGAAGAAAAGACAGAAGCGGGGATTTGATAAAAGTCCTCAACTACAGAGACAGTTGTCATAAAGACTACGCTAACCCATTGTTGTCTTTGTCCACAGGGAGCAGAACCATTAGTAATGGTCTTAAATTGCAGCCAAGGATATTTAGGTTAGATATTTAGAAACCCCTTTTATCTATAAGGGTAGCTAATCACTACAAAAGATTACTAGCAAGGCTTCAGGAGCTCAGTCATTGGATGTATTTAAATATTGGTTAGACAAATATTTGTCTGGGGTTGTGCATAGCTATAACTTGTAATGGTGTGCATCAGCTGTTACAAAACTGTTACATCTGTATGCTCCTGAAGTGATAGACAGGAGGTAAATTTCTGCAACCCTAACACTGAATGAAGCAAGGTTAAAGTTACATTATAGTCTTGCTACCCTTGCATTACTATAGAAGCATGCAGATATAATAGATTCATAGATTCATAGATGTTAGGGTCGGAAGGGACCTCAATAGATCATCGAGTCCGACCCCCTGCATAAGCAGG
>NW_005842351.1:752835-764068 GCF_000455745.1 Alligator sinensis | reverse complement strand
TCACATTGCCGACTCATGTTCATCTTGGAGTCCACTAGGACGCCAAGATCCCTTTCCACTTCAGTGCCACCTAGCAGGTCATTTCCTAGGCTGTAGGTGTGCTGGACATTTTTCCTCCCCAGGTGCAGCACTTTGCATTTCTCCTTGTTGAACTGCATTCTGTTGTTTTCTGCCCACTTGTCCAACCTGTCCAGGTCTGCTTGCAGCTGTTCCCTGCCCTCCGGCGTGCCCACATCTCCCCATAGCTTTGTGTCATCTGCAAACTTGGACAGAGTACATTTCACTCCCTCGTCCAAGTCACTGATGAAGACATTAAAGAGTATCGGTCCAAGGACCGAGCCCTGCGGGACCCCACTGCCCACACCCTTCCAGGTTGAAACTGACCCATCTACCACGACTCTCTGGGTGCGGCCCTCCAGCCAATTCACCACCCACTGGACTGTGTAGTCATCCAAGTCACAGCCTCTTAACTTGTTCACCAGTATGGGGTGGGATACCGTATCGAAGGCCTTCCTGAAGTCTAAGTATATGACATCCACCCCTCCTCCTGTGTCCAGGCATTTCGTAACCTGGTCATAAAGAGACTAGATTGGTCAGGCACGATCTGCCTGCCACGAACCCATGCTGGTTTCCCCTTAGCATCATTTGTCCTGCCGGGCTCTCACAAATGTGAGCCTTGATAATTTTTTCAAAGACTTTGCCAAGGATGGAGGTGGGACTGACTGGCCTATAGTTGCCCGGGTCCTCCTTCCTTCCCTTTTTGAAAATGGGGACCACATTGGCCCTTTTCCAGTCCTCCGGAAACATCTATATCTATTATATCTGCAAATAGTTGCACCATACCAGCCCATACCAAAGTAATTTGATATGACTGTATATTTTACATGTGTCCACAACATGGGATGGTTTAAACAGATAATCCCCCTGTGAGCAGTGGGTTAGACTAGATGGCCTCTTGAGATCCCCTTCCCCTCTGTTTTTGATAATTTTATGTTAAAAAAAAAACAAAAAGCAACAAACAACAAGTTTCTTCCTTTTTAGGTTTAAAAACATATTGGGGTTGAATACGATGGTGGGGGGAAATGAAAACTGTATAATATGAAGACAGTAGTACACGGTTTATTTGCATATGTACTAGGGGAAAATAATAAATGCTTTTTTTCCCAAAATTAGATGGTTTAAACCAAGCAAAATGCTGAAGACCTATAATACTTACCAAAAGAAATTAAAAATACCTCCAAATCACATTTTTGTAACAGACAATGAGCTCCCAGGTGGCAACATAATACAAACTTCTCCTTGAGGGAAATTTAGCACCCTAAAATTGAGATTAAAACATAGCAAATATTTTATTTGCCATTGTCATAACCCTTAAGTGGAGACAGAGAGAGAGAAATCACATTCTAGCTTTACAAACTAAATTGAGTATATGTTTAATAAAAGATAGTATTTTTATTGCGTTCCCCACTAACACCCTGTGGACTACTCTTGAATGCCCAGCCCTGGTTGAGAGACATGGTGATTTGAAGCCAGTGGAGCTAGTGCCAGAACTACTACTTCATTCCTTGGCTAAAGTACAAGGGCCATCAGCACCTAGTTTCCTCTAAACTCAGGGGCACTTTTCAAAGTGTTGAATTGGGATGTGCTCAGATCTCATGACTTGTATACTCTTAATTCCCTGGCTTCCAAGTTGGGGTTTTTTGTTGTTTTTTAACTGATTCTCTGAGTTGGTAGCACAGTTCACTGGAGTCTGTTATGTGAATTTCAGCTACATTACCAGCCAACAGCTGTTTGGTATACATCTGAAGTTCAGACTCTGTAGCATATAAGTTTGTGTATGCTATTTCTTAATACAGTTGTTTATTCTATGCACTTCTAGTTTTCCTTTTCAAATATGAATAGTCTATTTCCAGCCAAATAGGTCTATCCGCCGAGGCCAATAGAATAAGAAGAACCCCTCCCCCCACCCACCCCACGTACAGACTTGGGTCCGTTCTGTTTGATATAATTGTGTGAATGGCCCTGTTGCATTTCTATGAAATTTGCACAGGCCAAGAATACCATTCAAACATATGAAAGACTGGGGAGCATTACCATACAGGTTGCATCTTCATGTTCAATTAGTGTGGCTCGATAAAGTCCAGCGCAGCTTGTAATGGAGTTAACAGCTCCCAGGTACAGTGTCTGTGTGTGTGTCTGGGACTGCAGCAGTTTGAGCTGGGGCAGAGCAGCCTTGGGCTGGCAGCTAGGCCCGGTGGGTCAGCCCTGGGCTCAGGGCCATGGCATCTGGCAGCGGAGGGGATGGCTGGGGCATGAGAGTGGCCAAAGAGCTGAGCTGTGTGGCTAAGTGGCAGGCAGAGATCTGTCCCCCTGCTGCCTGGGCTGACTAGGCACAATTTACACCTGGGTCAGCATTTACACGTGCGTTTAGCTGCAGTTATTTTCACCACCATAAGATAGTACTGTTCCCAACACTACTGTCTTACAATGGTGAAACGTAGTTTGTTGCAGTCTAATAGTGTTGCACATGTAGACTGTGATAATTTACACTGCAGCAAATTAGTCTACTGCACAGTTCAGATATGTGTAGATAGTTTTGAGTGTTTCAGTGCTATGCTCTACCAGAGGTTGACATTCTCTTGCTTAGAGGAACAGATCCTTTCACAATAATTTCTAACAAGTACAGTGCTTTGGATGTATGTAGTATCCTCTTGAAATTCACCCATATCTTCCATTAATAGTAATGAGAACTTCATGTGCATCTACAATGGAATAATTTGCTTACTTTTAGTTAACTCCTCTCTGCCTGAACTATAAATTGTGTGGAATCTAATTTTTTTTTTCCATCTCACTATCAGAAGTCAGTTTGCATGTTCTCCTCTATATTCCTTTTCTAATTTTAGGAAACAATACAATGACTTGTGTTCCTTTCCACAAATGTAGCAATTCTGTACTTTCTGATAAGGAAGATCTCCTTTCCATTTTTGGTTTTTTTTTTCTTGCTTCAGTTAATGTGGGGCAAAAAGGTCAGAGTTCCAAATGTTGACATTGTCTTTTTGAAACCCTGGTTACTTAAGATTCCAGTAGTTGTTTTGGTCTGTGCTATTAAAACAGTTCATTTATAGGATGCTTAAGCTTCAGACCAACAAAGCACTTAAATGCATGCTTAACTTTAAACATGAGTAATCCTACTGAAATGCTCATGGTTTTTTTTCTGGATCAGGTTCATATATATAGCAGTGATACAGTGAGTATTGTATAGTGTGTAAAATTTTGGTCTATTTTTTGTTTTTGTGAAGGTTTTTTAATGAGAAAAAACTACTAAAATTCGAATATGATAACTTTCTTATCATAGGAGGTAGCTGTCTCATTCTTTAGAAAATCCTGTAGGAAAGAGAAGGGAAATGTGCATGTACTGGAAAACTAACTTCGTGGCATATCCTCTTTCGAAGGTGAATTTCTGATCATGCACAGGGGAAGAAGAGGAGGTCTGCAATTCTACTACAGTCCTATATTCCACGAGGAAATTCAGTTCTGTCCCACTCCCTACCATTCCAGTTGCATAAGGAATTTTTCCTTCTGTAAAACTCTTCCTGTTAGCATGCTTCCTTAGGGAAATACAGCCACCTGTTTAATAACACTCAGCACACAGTTTATCCCTGGCACGTTATCCCTAAAAAAGTCACAGAGCAGAGAATTAATTCTGCGGGCATTAGGAACATGAGGATGTGTCATTGTGGATCTCATTGCAGATTCACAGCTACCTTGTGCGTAAAACAATTGAATCTTTGAATAGCACTGTCTTTTGGTGCTTTCTTATGCTCCTGTTGAGAAGCATAAAGAGATGAGAAGAGTTTGAGGTGTCCTATCATAAGATGAGCACACTAGAAGCCTCTTTTGTTGGGGTAAGAGTTGTATAACAGGTGGATGCTGAGTAATACCCACTGTTTAAGAATGCAAAAGGTCCAGGCACTCAATTGAAGCTTCACTTGCTGAAGCATTCAGTGAAGATTTCCTTGGTCCCTGAAGAGGCTGATATCAGAGCTCACTAAGGTGCTAGGCAAAATATCATCCAGTGAATACACAGTGCCCAAAAAACATGGCAAAAAAACTCCAGGACCAGTTAAACACCTGACACCCAAGACAATACTATTGACCTCAAAGATAGTATAAGTAGCTATAAAAGTGCTTTTCAAAAGTGTATTTATAAGAGTACCTGTGCTGAAATTATCTTTAATAACAAAACCCAACCAAAAGGGAAGCTGCCTCAAAATAAGGGCTTAGTATCTTCTGAGTAAAAGAATGCACAAGGCATTCAAGGAGAAATTCATTAAGTTTGAAATGTAATCATGGACAAGTTGCAAGTGACAAGAGTCACCTGCCATTCCAACACAGAAGAAACTTCCCCAAGACCAATCCTGCCAGTAATAATGAAATGACCATTGCTATCAACACCTTCAGAATATCCTGTGATGCCATTATTGTGTCCCTGGTGGAATCTGGAATGATCCTGGTAGAACATTGTATATACCTCCATCACAAGAGCCCATATTCTCACCACTTTCAAGTAGTACATCCTCTTTCCTAATATCCACGCATGTTATCACAGGATGCTCACTTTACCAAGCTCAGTTGCCATATCAGACTTTATGCAACTGCCAGTATAGTTATCAAATATAACTTTTTGAACTGTAAGAGTACAACCTTTTCTGTCAAAACTCCTACAAGACAGCAGGGGACAATTCAAAAGATGATCAGAAAAAATGGTCCTAAAAATGATAATGGTTGCTTCTGATTGCTCTTTCTGATCCAGGGTCATAATGGTGTGTGTGCAGCCTGCATCTTGGCTTCATGTATCAAGCATTGCTGGGGAAGTCCAAGCCACAAAGGCATGCCCTTCAAAGGGATGGAATTATTCAGTAGCCTTCTAGATAACTCTCTGTACTTGTTAAAAGATTCTAATGTGATGGGAGTCGCAAGTAACTTTCATCCTTGGGGTTGTGAAGGAAACATGAATTGTCCCAAAATGTACCACAAGTCAGATCCTGAAAGGCCCCACGCTGGTATGCTAACCATCAGATATGGATACCAGAAGCAACAATGTGGATTCAGGTATTCAGGTAGAGTATGCAATGTAGAAGACAGTGGGTGTGTCTACACATGCTATTAGTGCGCATGAATAAACTCTGGAGTTTATTGCTCCTGGGCACTACATCTGCACATGCTCTTGGAAGCACAGCACATTGAGCTGGGTCAGAGCAGCTCCCGCTGACAGGGAGCCTAGGGGATCAGCCTGCCAGCCCGGAGCTGCTCTCTCTGGCTCTGTGCTGCAGAGGGGCTGGCTGGGGCATGAGGGTACTTCAGTGCAGGGCTAGCTGGCAGGCACACTGAAGCACCCTCATGCCCCAGCCAGCCAGGGCAGCATCTATACATGTGCTGCTGCAGAGTAAAAAATACTTGTAAATACAAGAATTATCCTGCTGCAGAGTTAATCTACTCTAGCCTAATGCAGGTGCACATGTAAACATATGACATTTACTTCACAGTAAACATTTCATGTAGACGTGCCCAGTGAAATGTGGATTGGATCTGGGTTTAGTTGACTCAAGCTTGTATTAGGTTAAGCTAGGAGGTGAGCACGTAAAGCTTTGTAAATGTACACTACAGCAACCTTGAGCTTCTTAGAAATCTGTACTCTGATTACTGCAGGTGTCAAACACAATGGCCCATGGGACAGATCTGGCCCACAGAGCCATATTATCTAGCTCCTGGTGCTTCCCCTGGATCTCAGAGTGACCCACAGGCAGCATACAAGGCACAGAAGATAGTCCTATGTGTTGCACAGGGTGCCCAGATCACATCCCCAGCTACTCAAGCTGTGCACAGCTCGGTGGTGGCAGCAGTTCCGGATCCAAAATTCAGAGCTCATCTGTGGCTGCAGCACAGCTCATGGATTTGATCCTGCATTATTAATCTGGCTCACAGGGCCAGATGAGTTTGACACCTCCTGTATTGCAAACTACTCACTGATCTTAGGCGAGACAGAAAAACTCATCTCATTGTGCCAGAGAGCATGATTGTCATCCTGTCATGAAACCTGGTGCAGTGGTCTTCCTTCTCTGCATCAGTGCATCATCAGATTTGACAGGACTTTTTCAGGAACTGCAAGAGAGCCAGTTTGGTACCACCTTGCACAGTTCCATGAGGCACAGTGTCCCATAACATCAGTCAAATGGGTGCTGGACATAATCACACATGGCCAGTTCATACAAATCTACTCCTTGCCTTTTGCCCTCTCCCCTTATCTTTCTTAGGAATCATTCTCTGAAGAGTTTGTTACAAGTAGATATGGCTTCTTTAGTTCATTTAGAAGCCATGGAAGAGGTGCTGACATAATTCAGGCAAAGAATCTTTTACTTTCAAAAAAGAAAGGAAGTCTCCTTTTTGTGCCAGGTCTTGGAAATCAAGAAAGTCATCTCAGCCTTTTCCCCCAAGTGTGGGATGTACCTCCTTGGGGAGTGTGTAAAAGATTATTTGGGGGCCATGACTAAGCAAAGTATTATCAGGATGTTAAAACACATGTGAATCATGGCAGCCATCAGTGGTGGGGGAAGTGGTGGAAGCCAGGTCACAATAGCAGGCAGCCTGCCCTGAGATCATGACACCTTAGTTCAGCCTGCTAAAATTAAACATGGCAGCTAAGTTTTGCAGTGTTGGTTCATGAACTGGATCCCAAGTAGGGTCAGCATGTTGAGTTCGTTCCACACTCCTATGCTACAGATGCTGTGTCAGCATCTGTATATATATAGCGTCACTTTCCATATATGGCCCCTACAACTATGGTTGAGGTTAGCTTGCTTACTATCCAAACATTATGTAAACTAGAGAGTCAGTCACCCTACAAGTTCTGCGAGAACCAAGCTGGTGACTGGACCCACAGAAGGTACAAAAAGATGCTCCCACCCAAATGAAGATCCTCACTGCACATATCTCAGGGACAGGTTGTACATGTAGCCTACTTTAGATGCAGTGTATCTGACTCGGGATAGCTTGAAATGCCATATGAGCACTGTGGCCTGCATAAAATTCCTATCTGTTCTATGAGACTTCACACTGAAGATCCTGTTGGATAGCACATCTCAAATACATTGCATAAACAAGCAGGAAAACCTCTCTTAGCCCTCTAGGAGAGCTTCCAGGTTTGGATGTGCCTTTCCACCACTGCATACAAAGTAAGTGGAAGGGTGGGGAGCTGGTTTGAACTAGCCAGATCTAGACCAGTGGTTCTGAACCTTTATTGTACCCATTTGTAAACATTGGTCAGTCCCGACCCAGTGCCCCTCACTCCTGACCTGCTGCCCCTAAGCCCCAGCCTCTCAGTGTAGGGGTAGGGGGTGGGTGTGTGGGGCAGAGAGAGGGTGTGTGGGAGTATGTGGGGGAGGCCTTGGAACTGATAGCCTGCAAGGGTAAAGCCACAGTTTCCCATGTTTTTCTCATTTAAAGGAGAATCCATTTTTAAAGTTTGTTGATCCATTTGTAAAATTTGTTCACGACCCTTTCATATATTCTTAAGACCCACTTTTGGGTCATGACCCACAGGTTAAGAAACACTGTCCTAGACACCTTCTACCATTAAGTTCACTACCAAGTCATAACTGGAATAAAAAGCTGCTTTTTCCCCATAGAAACAAGTGTGAACGCCATAGTTTCTTGTATTGGTGTTGGGGAAGTAATACAAATCATAGTCCTCTGCCCCACTGGGTAAACTAAGTCTGATATGCTGAAAAATTTGAACATTGTCTCTTAGAGGTGCACTGATATATTGGTCAAATATTGGATCAGCACCGATAACAGGAAAATTAACATTATTGGCATTTGGCTTTTTTTGGCAGATAATGTCGCCAATACATGCTGTGTGCATATGTATGCCCAGCTGCAACATGCATGCAGCCAGGAATGCAGCCCAGCAGCTTGGAGAGCAGCCTCCTGCCAGTAAGTCTGTGGTGGGAAAGGGGCATGGAGGGGCAGATCAGGGCCCCCATGGTGAGGAAGTAAGTGGGGCAGGGACAGGTGCTGCCCAGCCCGGATAGTGAATCCAGGATGGGGTGGGGGGGCGGAGCTGTGGGCAGCTCGTCCAGAGGGTACAGGGTGGGTGGGGAGGGAGACAGCTTCCTGCCACCATGGGGGAGGCATGGGGAGCATATCCCTCCCCCAGATTTGCGCGCAGGGCAAGGCTGGGCTGCCCACTGTGGGCTTGGGGCAAGGGTTTGTACTGGCCTCTTTCTGACAGGGGATCTGTGCTGGGGCTGCACGTGGGGTGGGCGAGGGTGGGGTGAGCTCAGCTGTGTGGGGCACGCAATAGTGGTAGCACTGGAAAAGGTGGCTATGGGGGGGCTATAGGGAATTTTGGGGTGGCCACAGCCCCCCAAGCCCCCCTAGTGCTGTCACTGCCTACCCCCACCACAGCTGCGCCTGCCTCACCCATTCCCCCCACTGGGAAGAAGCCAGTGCAGCCACCCTCATCCCACACACTAATCCAGGGGGCCACATGCCCTCTCCATGCCTCACCCAAGGCTGCGCACCTCCTTGCACCCCCCGGAGAAGCCACCCTCTGCCCCACTCCCCCCCTTACCAGGGGGTCCTCGATTTGCACCCCCCCACCCCTTCTCTCCCTAATGCCGTTTACCCACCACAGACTTACCAGCAGGAGGCTACTCACTAAACTGCTGGGCTGCATTCCTGTAAATCAGCTGTTGGATTAGTATCAGCTGATATGGCTGGCTAATAATTGGCTATTGGTATTGACCAAGAAAATCTTTATCCCTGCACCCCTACAGCTTACCCGATGGACAGCTGTATTTCTTTCCTGTACAATTGTGAGTACACTTGTATTTCGGTCGCATGCCAAAACTGATGGTGTATTTTATAGATGCAGAATCTTATGTTCATAAAACTAGAAATTATAGCATTACTATCCATGAAAACAAACTTTCCTATGACACTATTGTTTACTTAAAAACTAAACATTATAAAGTTAAAACTAAATTATGTGTTCAGCCTTTAAACTAAATCTAACCAATCAGTGTTTTTGCTTACTTGTCAGTTGTGGATAACTAAATGTTTGCTTGTGAAGCTAAACTGCAGTCTTCCAAACATTTTCTGTTAGCTTTTTTCCTCAGTAAATAGATACATTCCCAGTCTTTCATTTTGTTTTCCTAGGCACTCCTGTGGTAAGGAAAGAGAAATACTGTTATTTTGATTTATCATTCATAGAAATGAAAAATAGTGAGCTAGGATATGCATTGCTTCTGATAATCAGATTAGATCTAGGTGCAAAAGTGTTTATGGATAGGCACAGTAGCAGTTATTCCTGGAACTTGGTGACAGCTCCTTCCTGATCCCCACTGGAATGCAAACCATCATCCATGACTGAAGGAATAGATGGAGCTGGAGGATGTTTGAGATGGCAGTAAGCTTTACCATCCAAGGAGATGGGTCAGCATGCTCTCTCTCTAGGCGAGCAAGTTGTGATGAAGAATGTCTTGTGTTGAAAGCTTGTCTGACTTTATTCCAACCTCATATTTGAGCCAATAAAAGATATCACACTAAGAAATCTTTGCCTCCTGCATAATTTCCGGACCATCACAGTTACAACATCACTCTTACACTACCTTCTTTGTTTGGTTTTTAAAGCATATCTTGTGACTCTTCTCTTTCCAGTAAAACACTTTCTCATTTTTATTAGCTAGTTAGGTGGTCTTATTTGATGACTTGTTTCCTGTTCAGTAATATTTGAGTGAAATAATTCTTAGTGCCCATTTGGGGAAAAAAATTACATAGCAGCCCGCTACAAGCTTACCTTTGCAATTACTTCCTAATCTACCAGTTACCTTTTGAAACTTGGAGGTCATGTCCCACAAATCTTTTCTTTAGTAAGAATAGTTAAGTAATTTCTTTTGTTGAATAAAAAAACTAATTTGATACAGCTGCTCCCATCTAAAAAGTTATCTTTTCTTTGTTTCTCACACTGTTCTCACCAATACCTTTGTATTTTGGTGACTGTCCAGTCAATGATGGTTGCTTTTGCTTTTGGCTCCTTTCTTCCTCACCACGTGTTAGAAGATGGATCACTTGAGAATAACTGGAGTTCTATAGGCAGAGTACTTGAGGAGTAGACACAAATGAAGTCATGTGCCATGGAAAAGAACTAGCTTTGCAGAAAATAATATAGTGGATTAAAAATAGCAGAAAGCCAAACTAAAAACATTTTACTGTTCGCTTTAGTAATTCATAGTATGGAGCCTACCTTGAAAAACTATATCCAAGTATAGTTATCTTTTAATTGCAGTAAGAAGATATTACTGCATGTTTAAAAACAACACACATTGTAAAATACTACTGCATGTAGGAGTTCAGAATATTACAATATTTTTGCATCAGAAGAAGGAAGGAGCATCAAATGATTTAAAAGTTAAATCTAACTAATTGTCTCATAAAATGGATGCCAGTAACTGCAAGTTTCTGCGTATACATTCTGGGTCTAATTTTTCCATACCCTGAACCTTGTTAGTTGTTTACAGCTGTACACAATTTATATAAAATGCTACTAAATTGGAACACAAGTGTTCTACTCACACTTTATACAGATGTAAATAACTACACAAGGCACCAGGCAATAGGGTATAAATCCCATTATCTTTATGAGTCATTTAACTCATGACAAAATTAAACATTGGCCAATCAATAATGGAACCTCCTGGTGAGAGGAGCATTATGTCACATGCCTATTCCTAAATCTGAAGTACTATTTTGGAAATGTGACAAGTAAGTGGTAAGATGAAATACTCTTTCAAAAGTGCTATGCACAATTATCCTAGCAGAATACTAAGTGATTATCCCAGAGTCTAGATCTACTTCTATACTTCTGATACAAATGCATAATTGGACTAGATTATAATGCATCACAGCATTCTCCAATAAAATGAATCGATATGTTTTTGATTTGATATGTCCAGGTCCAAAATATTTAAAATAAAATAATCATGATAGTTTGTGTGACGGCGGTGTGCCGCTGTCACAGGCGCAGGAAGGGCACAAAGAGGATTGGGGGGCAGCAGCACCTTCTCAAGAAAGCCCCGGGCCGAGCTACTCACCCTTGGGAGGGATGGCGGCGTCGGAGCCAGGACCACAGCAGCAGCAGCAGCCGCCGTTACGGCCGCAAGAGCCGGCGCTA
>NW_005842351.1:729121-752710 GCF_000455745.1 Alligator sinensis | reverse complement strand
GGCGTGCAGCCCGTCGCTGCTGCTGCGGCTTCCCCAGAGCCAGAGTCTCAGGCAGGCAACTCGGCGTCAACTCAGCAGCTGAGGCGAGAGCTGGAAACTCCGGCAGGCACAGAAGGAGTGGTCCTCAGGGGTTGCCAGGACCAGGGCAGAGACCCGGGAAGCCTCCCCATCCCAGGGGAATATTATTTCTGAGATCAGGGGAGAGGAGAGAGAAATAACCTGAGCTAGCGGCTGGGTCAGTCAGAGTCTAAGGCGGGCTGACTGAAGGCAACCGTTGGCCTCGGACCCTACGGTCGGGAAGGCCTGCCAGCAAGAAGGTCTGCAGGTAATGGCAGACAACCATCTCATCAGCCAGTGACCGGTTGGCGAGTGGACGGGGTGTAGGGGTGGCGGAGCCCCGTGGAACACTGGAGGACCTCAACCGTGAGTACCCCACGTTGGGTAAGCCCCTCTAGTAGAAGATCTCCACTGACCCCCTCCTTTGAATCACCTATAACATCAAAGTCGTGGCAGGCGGGATGAGGGGGAGGGGCTACCGGACGAAGGGCGGTACCGGACGTGAGGCCCGCCAACGTCACAGTTTGTCTTTACTAGTTTCTGAGAATTTATGAAGAATATTGTCAGGTGTCTAGTTTATCCCTTCTCCCTTTTGCTTAATGAAATCTTGTTTTAGAGGATAAAAACAAGAGAGGAAAGTAGTTATTAGGGGAGAAGCTTGATAAAGAATAATAGAATCTTGTTAAGCATTTTGTTTTTCAACAGATGACTACATTGTAGGTATTACTTCTTAGATGACACAATTAGTGTTCTTTAATGGGGGACTTTTATTTATCCGTAATGTCTTCTAAAAATTCTAACTGAATGACAATGAATAAGAAAGTTGTGTTGTGCTGTTTGTGTTCCTTTCGACATGTCAGTTAATAATAAAAATAATAATGATAATAATAATAATAATAATAATAATAATAAACTGTAAGTACAATTTCAAAACGTATTAGCAACCTTATAAAATAACAACTTTATTGATTTCTCAGATAATTGTACTATAAGATTGGTAGGAGAGAATTTCATGGTACAGGTGTAATGAAATGCATTTAGCAATGGTTTGTGTAGTGTTTTAATTGCATTAGGAGCCTGTATTCCAGTGGCATCAGTGTGGCATCCAACAGCATGTTTTCAAGGAATCATTTCCAGATACTCAAAAGTGCTGAAGTTGTATAGGTGGCCAAGTAAAAAAACACTCTACCGTACCTGTTGCAAAAGGCAAGTGTTTCAGGAGAAATGTAAAAACATGATTATCCTTTGACTGGCAAGTTGCTTGAAAAGACATGTTACACAGTCTGTCAGCCACATGTTGTAGCCTATTTTTGGAAGGGACAGTGGGAGAAACATGTTTCAGAGCCTGCTGGGATAAAATGATGATGGGATCTTTATCATAAGAACATCTGTTTGCCAGCACTAGTTTCCTTTGGAAAGACTGTAACAGTTGCTTTAATGTATGGCTTTTTCCATTTTTGGACAGGCTAGATTAAGTATATCTTTATAGTAATGTGGAATATAATGAAATGATAAGCATATAACGGCAGTCGGTTTAAGTAGTAGTTATAAACACAATTGTCTTTAATAAGTTTCCATGATTCTGTTATTTTTAGCAAGCTTCCCCAATAAATACGTTCCTCTTAGGCCAGAAAATTTCAGTTACATTATGTGCAGAGAGATAATTAGCTGTGTTAGTCTGAAGTCAGACAGAAGACAGAGTAGATTTGCACCTTGTAGACTAAGTCAGAGAGAGATATGTAGTATAAGATTTTATAAGCCCGAGCTCACTTCATCAGATGCTGTGAAAGGACATGAACAGAGCAGTGTATAAAATGGAGAGTGATTTGAATAAAAAAGGGAGGGAGGACAGTGCTGGGTGAGGCAAACAAGCAATCAATATCACCACAGGAACAAAGGGGTCTGAAAAGCTAATCCAGGTAACAGGATAGGAATCTAGGGTACATCCAGATGAGTGCACACATGCATTTCCCTGGGGACAGATAGCAGCAGCACATAGCTGTGCTTCTGCTACTTGTCCCTGGGGAATGCCCCTGCATGTGCACACCACAAGTTGCCCCGGGTGGGGTAGGGGAGGCTGGGGCCAGCACCTAGGCTAGGTCCAGCAGCTCTACTTAGGGTCCTGGGAGCCTCCTGGGGCTCCAGCAGTGATGATCCGGGTACATAGAACCTGGCTGGTACCCAGTGTGGCTCTGGCCAGCCAGGCTTCAGTTTCAGGCAGCAGCATACTGCCACCACATGTGCCACCCTGTTTTTTTTTCTGCCATGGGTTTTTTTCTTTTTTTTTTTTTACACCAGGATCTACCAATGTCAAACCCTGCTGTGCTGCAAATTAGAATTTTAACTATTTCTTTAGGGAGTCGACTCCATAATCTAATACACATCACCATTACTAAATTTTTCCTGATAGAATCTACTTGTGCTGTCATAACAAATGCATATCCTTTTTTGATATTTCATATCTTTCAAATAATTGTAACTTGTCCACAGGTTAGCATGGGGAAAATATAAATTTGGGGGGAAATTGATCTGCAGATGACTTATCTCTACACATGTGAGACTGGTAAAAATTTCTATGACAGTTTATGAAGAAAGGTTTTTTCCCCATTCTTTGAAGGGAAAGGATTTTCTTGTTGACTGGAAATATATTTTAAAAACTAAATCTTTGAAGCCAACTTCCTCTTTGAAATCACCTCATTTTGGGGGCTCATTCAACTAGTTTAGTAGAAACCAAGGAAACTGCACATATGAATTAGCATAGGAGAAGTGTCTATTTTTGAGGAACTGTGTGGTAAGTAGGCTCTTTTCAAGGTCAAAATGGAATGCAAAAATCTCATATTTTGTGTAGCTTGTCAATCCATTGTGAATATTTCAGGTACAGGAAACCCTCAGTATTCTCAGGTTCAGCATTCACGGTTTCAAATATTCGCAAATGCCGAACCTGCATTTTAAATACACTTTAAACACTTACCAGAACTCCTTGGGAGCTCCGTGCTTGCTGCCACTGGGCTCCTGCCGCCACGCTCCTGCCGTCACCACTGGAGCCGTGCACCCCCCACTTCCCCATGAACGCAGTGCCCTATTTGTGGATTTCACCATTTGCAGGGATCACAGGAATATATCCCTGACAAATGGCGAGGGTCACCTGTAATCTAGTTGACTTTATTTTAAATTTTAAGTAAAATTTACTAAAGATAAATTGATATTCTTGTTGCAGTAGCTATGTGAAATGGTAAACTCTTTCATATTGAATACATCTACTCACCACCTAGTTTGAGTCACCTTGTTCCATTTCTTTTAATGGCCTGGTTGGTGGATTGCTTGTTGAGAGCATTTATAATTTAAAGAGAATTTTTCTAAATATGTAAAGGGAAGACCACCTGCTTGTCAAACATGTTCTTTATTTGGTAGGAATCACTGTAATCAGTGATTTTGGGGATATAGGAGATGTGAGATATACCATCCATCTTCCTTTAAATGAAATATAAACCAGAAAAGGACATAATGTATTGCTTTATTTTATCTTATTTCTGAAGGTGCACTCACTCCTTAATATACACACAGAGGTCCATGTCTTTGTATCCAAAATACAAAGACATTTTAATGAAGTGTTGCTGTGAGAAGTATACTTATATAATATTAAATTGTTAGGGAGCACAGCTCTGTGTTTGACACAGCTTCACAACACCTGCTTCTTTGCTGGCAGGGGTTGGCAGATGGAATGAACAAAGGACCTGAGCAAACTACCTTATGCACCCAATCCTGAAATTATGAGTAACAAGCATTAACATTTGAAGCCAGTCACATTATCTGCATGTGGAATTGAACACAGTTAGGCCTTGGTTTGTCAGAGGCAAAATTATGTTCCATGACAATGGAGGAGGGGAATCATGTTTGTTCTCTTTTGTCAAGCACACCTACTACTCTAGGGAAGACATAGCTTTGTAGTCTTTTGGAAACAAAAGGGATTCATAATAATAGCGGCTAGTGTAATCTTGCTGCATGTTCTAATGAGATTTCTGTTTGATGTTTCCTTTTATATATACATGCGCGTATCATTTGGAGAGTGGAATTGTCATTTGATCCGGCTCTCATCTGCATGTCAATGAGGCTTAAATAGTCCATAGAAAGAACTAGCTGCTTGGAAATGTTTATACAAAATTTCTGCAAATGCAATTGACATGAAAATTGCCTTGCCTGAAAAGAAAATGTCTTTTGAGCCTAGGATACAGTAAAACAGGCATGTTAACATTTCATGTCTGCAGGGTATTCCAAATTATCAGTGAACAGCCTTGTAGTAGTTCAAGTTAATACAAACATAAATTAATCAAATGCAACAAGGCAAATATCTCTGTTTAAATAGATCAACTGACCTTTTATTTATTTTGATACTTTCATTAAGATTAAGCATACAGTGCATTAGCTTTTGAATAGTATGTGAACCATGTATGCTGTTTCAATTTTAAAATAACAAATACTAATTTCCAACTCGATGGTTTCTTCTTCAGGGCTAATTAAAATAAACAAATTTATTTTTCTAGGCACCGCTCCAAAATGTGCAAGTGTATGCATTCTGGTTTAAAGCTTTGAGTACAATTTTTGCTTGATTAAATACTTAAGGAAATACAAAGCTGTGTGTGTACAAAAGCATTGTATTTGTTCTTACCAATGGCAGTTGGTACTCAGCAAAATTATAGTCCATCTTCAGAGGCATGTTGCAGAGTAACTGACTGTCCAGCTTCTCTAATATCTCAGTTGTCTAAATGTAGATTCCCCTATGAATAGATTAAAAATTCCTGCTAAAAATTTCTCTCTTAAATATTTAGGTCATGAGAGAGAGGGCAGGAATAATAACCAGAAAAGCAGGGAAAGGAAACCAAATATGAACACTGACTAAACACAGAAAGTGACTTCCTGTTCATATGAAGTAAAATCTTGGCCCCATCCAGGTCAGTGGCAAAACTTCCACTGACTTGAGTGGGACCAAAGTACTATCTCATTTCTAGAATAGAGATACTGTGCAATAGGGCTTTCCAACTTCTGGGCCCTGGGGGCTGCAACCTCCCCTCCGCCAACCACTTCATTGTGTGCTCAGTGCCCCCACTATGTCTTCTCCCACTACCTCATGCACATGTGTGTCCCCCACTACACTTTGTGCCACCCTGTTACACCATGCGCCCAGGTACACTCCATGTTGCACTGCCCCCTCCCCTCCTCCACTGCACCATTCAGCTCTCCCACTGCCCTGCAACCCAGATATGCCCCTCCAACACTGTACCACGTGCTCCTCAAGCTCAGGTTGCATCCATCTGCTACACCATATGCCCAGGCAACCTGACTCACCTGTAGCTACCTTGTTGCACTGCACCACTGAGACACATCCTAGGCTGTTGACTTCCCTGCTACTTAAGGCTGCACTCTACTGCACCTCCCAAACCCCTGGGGCAGGGGCAGAAAGATGAAGCTTGAAGGGCAGAGGAGCATGGAGCCCCCAGCTTCTATGGCTGAAGGCAGTGCAGTGCAGTGGGGAGACTGGCAGCCAGGTGGGAGCTCAGGGACTACAACTGAACCCCTTCCAGGCTGCGTGCTGCCTGCAGGCCACCAACTGGCTAGCCTTGCTATACAGCATGATTAAGGGTATCAGATTAATTATCATACTCTATTAAAATTGTGTGCCTTTAGTTATGAAGCTTATATACAGACTAGAAATGGTCTATCACAGTAATGATTAAAAGTGCCTAATACCAAAATAAATTGGGAAGTGGAGGACTTTCCATGCAGCAGAGGTGATGAGAGCGGTGTATACCAGATGAAACCTGGAGGATTATTCCTCTACAAGCACTTTCTCATTTCTTTAACTAACCTCTTTCGTGACTTCATATATTACAGCTTCTCTCTTTCTGGCCAAGGATTAGATAGACTTCCCTTTGTAAATCTTTAGCTGTATGTAGCATTGACTGCAGGATTCATTGCTGTTCAACATAAAACAATATTTCCTATCAAACTCTAGGATAATAAATTTCCATTGATTTTAATAGGAGAATTGGATCCTGTGTTTGGCTCCAGATTCATGTATATTTATAAGTTGTTTGTCTTTGCTCCTTTTAAAATAAATTTCAAAAAATGCATCTTTTAGTTGATTGAATGTCAGTATTCCCCATCCAGTTCCCACTCCCTGCTCTTTCAGTAAAATTTCTATAATGTTTGTAGTTGTGTGCTGATTAAAAGCTCATTGCCTCCTTGTACTCTCCCTTCTCCCGTGTATCCATCTGTTGTCTCTGTTGTTACACTCTGGCTTGCTTCAGAACTACCATACCATTTTAAATTGCCGCTGTGAACTTTTGAACTTGGAGAAACTACTGAATAAATTTGATAAGGGATAAGGTAATCCTGATCTCAGAATTTGTTTCTCCACTGAAATAAATCACTTGTTTAGCCTGCCTGTTAACTTTTCAGGTTTTTTACAATAAATTGTTGTTTCAAATCCCTCTAGTTCCTTAGGATATCTCCCCCGCCCTTTATTCTTCTATATTTTAAAGTTGACTGTGCAGATAATGTCCCTTGTACTATATATTTTTCTTGGCTTACTGAAAAGGGAGAAAAGTAAACAAAACAAGCTATTTCTAAAGAGGCGCTCAGTCAGGGAGATAAAATCCAGACATTGCACATGACACACAATAGAAACAGTGTTATTTTACATAATTTAAAAAGAAAAGACTTCAAGAGCCCCAGAATTCAGCAAAAATGGGTTGAACAATGCACTAGAGACTACATTTATAGTACCAGAAAGCCTAATTTGATTACTACTGTCAAAATAGTGTCACAGTATTTCAGGTTTTCATTTTATTTTAATGTGTGAAGCTAAAACTAAACGTAGGAAGTCAGCTCTCAGTTTGATAGCGACTTCTCAGTTTTCATTCACAGGTTTATCTACTTGTGTATCTAATGATGAACCAGTTGTTTCCCTGAGAGTTAATAAAGTAAATATAAACAGTAAGCAAGCTGTATTTTTAAGGTTGGCCTATTTATCCATAGTGGGAAAATTAAATTGTAGTCTATGCATGTGACACAGATTGAATTAGCAAGCTTTCATGATATAAGCACTCACTTTTTCTGGTCATACGGTTCCTTTTTTTATTCTGCCCTTAAAACTCCAAGAACATATTATGATATAGTACTTCAAGCCATGCAGTTGTCCTGGGATAATGGTTCTCAACCTTTTCAGACTTGAGGTATCTCTCATTAGACTTAAGACACCCCTTAGAAAATGCCAGTTCTTAATTTTCATTCTTTTTTTGACTACAGAAAAATAATAGAGTAATTCTGCTACAGCAAAGAACAGAGAGAGACCACAACAGGTCAGAATGTTTTTAACACTATGGAATCCTATTTGAAATCTTTGTTTCCCCAGTGACAAGCAGTAGGGGCACACCTTGTGCTGCTGCTGGCTGTCCCCAGGGAATGTCCGTGCCATGCACCCTCTGATACATGGCAGGTTACGCTGGGTAGAGTAGGGAGCCTGGGACCAGCAACTGTGCTGGCCATAGCAGCCTTACCTGGAGTCCTGGGGGCCTCAGGAAGCTGCAGTTGTGGCGTTCCTGCAGATGGGAGCCTGACCAGCAGCTGGAGTGTGGCTCCAGCCAACCAGGCTCTGGTCTTAGGCTGTGCATGCTGCTGCCACGTGCACCACCCTGCTTTTCTTTGATGTGGGTTTCTTTTGACCCTGGGAGATCCAGGGTAGTAGTGCAGGGAATGCCTGCATGCCTGCGTGTGTGGCGTGTGGCCCCGATGACAGGTCTGTAGTGCCACATACTGCATGTCTGCACTTGTTTGGACGTGGCCTTTGGGTTTATCATGGGACTCATGAATGCATGCCTAACAGTAATAACATTGCATAGCATCCTTGAAAGATCTTAAGGCGCTATAGCACTCTGGCTGAGAGTAACTGTCGTGGTATATACTAGAATACTGGTTTTCAACCCTTTTATTTGCAAACCCATACAAAATTTTGAATAGAGGTGCAGAGCCCTTTTGGAAATTTTGAATGGAGGTGTCGACCCCTTTGAATTGTAAGAGTGGGTGTTTACATACCTTTGATTGGTCATAGTCATCTTTCATAGACCCCTTAGACTAGGGGCAGGCAAAGTCTGGCCTGCGGGTCGGATCAGGGCCACGGCAGACTCCATTTCCCAGGAGGCCCCTGCCTGCCTCACTGCAGCCGGTTTCCATGGAGACCCCAGGAGACATGGGGCGAAGGTTTCCATTGACACCTGCCCAAGTGGTACTGGCAGGGTGCATGGATTGATGGGGAGCTGCTGTGGGGCTGGGGCTTGGGCCGGGGCCAGGATTTTGTGGTGGTGACAGTG
The DNA here is from genome assembly GCF_000455745.1 of Alligator sinensis. Classification (NCBI taxonomy): domain Eukaryota; kingdom Metazoa; phylum Chordata; order Crocodylia; family Alligatoridae; genus Alligator; species Alligator sinensis. Next base: position 744,287 of record NW_005842351.1, on the reverse strand, counting down.
TGGTCCAGCATTGTCACTGTTCCTGGTGTCTCCATGGAAACCAGCTGCAGTGAGGCAGACAGGGGCCACTGGGAAATGGAGTCCACTGCGGGCCCAATCCAGCCCATGGGCTCAACTCTGCCAGCCCCTGATCTAAGGGGTCCTCAAAAGATGGAGACAGAAAAGGAAGTACAAGGAGGAAATGATCTTTATAGGTAGTGATCTTCATTGTTTAGCTCAATAGGTTGTGGTCATAGAATATAAGCAGCCCAAGTTGACTTTGTGAGGTCCTTCCTACCCATATTCCCTTTTTGTATTTCTGTAATGTGCTTCTTCCCTACCCATGTGTTATGACAGTGCTTCTGAAGATGTTTTGGTGCTTTTCTTCAGGCTCATGAAGGTGAGTTTGGCTGGTGCTGCTTACAGTAATGTGGCCAATTTCATCTTTGTTGAAGTTCTGCTGAATCCAGAAGAGCAGGGATGTCAAATTCGCCTCATGCCCTGGGTTGGATCCAGCCTGAGTGCATGATGGCTCCAGTCTGTGCCATGTGGTGGCAGTAGCTCCAGCCCAGGACACATGGTGGGAACAATTCCAGCCCAGGGTGTTTGCTGGCAGCAGCAGAGCTAGAGCTGCTGCCACCACAATTGCCCTGTGCCACAGTGGAAGCTCTAGCTCCAGCTTGGGGCATGCCATGGCAGCTCCAGCTCTGGCATGGGGCATATGGTAGCAGCAACTCCAGCACAGGGTGGCAGGACAGCCAACAGCCAAGGAGATAGGGCCACCACAGTGGTGGTGGGAGATGTTGCCAGAGGGTGACTGGAGCTGTATCAGACCTCATTTGCCTGCCTGTGACTAATCATGGCTACTAGGCTCTAAGGGCCTTGGATTCTATGGCAGGCCACTCCCCCTTTAGCCACACCTCCTGACTTCCTGTTGCATACCGGTAGTCCTAGCAAGCTGGATAGAGCAGCTCCATGGCTCGATCCAGCCCCTGACCTATATGTGAGATACCACTGCAATAAAGTACTGGCAGGGATAAATTTGATTCAAGAGTGCCTGCTATTTCTGACTGTTGCCAGAAAATCAACCTTCCTGAACCATGTACTGTTAATTGGGTGCCAGTGCTTAAGTCCACGCAAAGCAGATTTAATTTAACATAACAGACTGCACCGTGTGGTTAGTTTGAAACCGAAGAAACTTGGTTATGTTTTCCTAGTTCTTTCGTAATGTTAGTCATGGGATACAACCGTAAGACACTCATCAAGTTTCAAGCATTGCTTACTAACAGGCATTCATTTGTTCTGTATATCCAAATTAAAGATGTAAAAGTGTTTCCACTATGTTTGTGAAGTTTGTTTATTTTAGAGCTACTGTACATATCTAATGTTCAAGAGAGGGAAATATGTTTATTTTTTTATCTCAAACCTATAATTGTGTAAAGCAACATCAGTCTCTAATTAAAAAGCAGATGTCATGGTATTCTGGGATTTGGAACTTAAATCTTTAATATTAGATTTGCACATGTGTACTTAAGGAAACGTAGCCCTTTATCAGCCACTATAAAACAATTTTCATCTGAGTTACTTTATATTTGATTGAAAGTTTAAGTAAATCCCCAAATACTTTAGTATAGCAGTATTGAGATGTGAAAAATTGCTTATTTTTTGCTCTTCAGAGCTAGAGACAAAAGTTACACACAAACTGGTTTAAGTTATCAGAAACTAGTTTAAACCTGCAACAGAACTGAAGTTCAGTGCACATAAACCAGCTTCAAAATGGCTGAAACTCTCCTGGTTGAATGTATTATCAGACTTAACTGATGTGGGTCAAAATGGTTTATGAAACTTCTGTCCCAGACCCCTTACAGGTTTAAATTAAACCAGAGTCCCCCAGCATCCCAGCATGCTTTTCAGTCCTGGGCTGGGTTGCACTGTCTGCTCCATCAGAGGATGATTGCAGGGGGAGGGGGAGACAGGGGCTTCTCCCCTGCCTAGGCAAACCCCAGCTGGGGTTTGGGGCCGGAGCGGGTTAAACCCCCTTCCTCCAAGTACAGAGCTGCCCTGCCCTGCCCTGCCCTGCCCTGCCCTGCTAAACTTACTGAAGCTTACTGCTGGCTGTGACTGTGGACTACAAATCCCAGAGTGCACCCCCTGGAAGCACCAGCTGTGAAACCAGAAGTGCTGGCTGGCTCGGTGATTGGCTGTGGGGGACCCCCCCCTCCCTGGGCAGCGATCAGTGGCTGGGGAACCGCCCCACCTGTCAGCGTTCTGGTGCCCCCCCTGACTCAGGAGGCACCAGTCACCCATGCAGGAAAAGGAAATGATGAGCAACTCTGCAGAGTCCTGTTGTTGTGATTCTGGACTGCAAATCCCAGAGACCTTTGTGGGCAACAAGAAGCAGAAGTGAACACACAACCCATTCTAGCTACATGCCAGAGAGCCATGGTCTATCATCCCCCAGCTTTTGGCCTGAGCCACTGCAGACATGTGGCTGCATTTCCTGAGTCAAAAGTAAATGTGTCCAGTTGTTTCTCAGTTTAATCTCTGCATCTTAGACTAACCTGCAAAGCCTAAATTGATTCAGCCTCGGGCTTTTTTGACTGTTTGTACTTAGCAGAAGCATTTCCTGAAATCAAAACCAAATACATGTTGAAATGATGTCAAGGCTCTTTATTTTTATTTTGTTTTGATATCCTTAAATAAATGTGATTTGGTGTTTGTTTTGTCAACAAAGGGTTTCCTCAGCAAACCCCTTGGGTTTTAGTCTATTATAGCAAACACTATTAGAGACCATTTTGGCTGGGAGAGGCTGGATAAGAAACTTTTCCAAGGTTACTCAGTTCCCTTTATAAGCTTTGTCTGAAGGAATCATTGCAGAGAAATTCTGGTCCTTTGCTCCATGCTTTTCCAGTACTCTCAGTGTAAGGAACAATACAATGAGCATTGACCCCACTGCCATTTTTCTTTCTTTCTTTCTGCCTTACTACTTTATTCTTACTTCACTCTGTTAACCACTCATTTACTACTTACCCTGCTCCATTTTTAGCAAGCTGTCACCCATATGGTCTTCCTGCTGCCCTGCTGTGTGTCTGCATATTAAAGTGCATAAAATGGAAGGTTAGATGTATAATTATGGCACTTATATAAGTATAAATTATGAGCACTTTCCTGTGCTCTGGCAGTTGACTATTAAACGAGGCATATCTTACCATTTTTATGCTGTCCAAGTATAAAGTGAAAAAAAATTCTTATTTTTATTTTTAAAAATATTCAGAGCTCTACTTGAGTCTAAATGGCCCACTGGGCTAGTCCGGGTAAGGTACATCAGTTTCTGTAGCCAGTAGCATACAAGTAAGTGATATGGCTAGCACCACATCTGGATGTCTAATTTCCCAGCCCAAGCAAAAAGAGGGACCCATTTTGAGCTGGGTTGATCAGGAGTGGTCTTTTGGTGCAAGTCCAGAGCATGACTTAAACTTACACTTCTGGATTTGTAGCAGGATGCTTTAACCACTCTGCTTCTGATACTTCACTTGTGCTATTTTTATTCAGCATTATTATCATAATGTTTTATTGCAAGCCAGTATTACCTGAGCACCTGTTTTATGCTTTACTTCTTTTAATCATCTCTCTCTTCACTTCTTATCTGTCCATCCCAAGAAAGGAAAGTACTTTTTAAAGTGATATATTTAAATATGAATTGAATCTCACATTCTTTTTTTTTTAAGCAAGAAACTACTGTATTGGTTCTTTTAATTGTAAATTGTTTGTACCTGGCTATACAGAGCCAGTAGAGAGAGATGAGATCTTTAACAACTGACGAGAGCATGTCATCTATTTTTTCCTGCTTCTATGTATTATTTAGAAGGAAATTGAGTCAAGAGCATATTGTTTATTAGCAGCTTTAGGGAATGCATGCTAGTGTATACATGTTAGTGTATACAAGATTTTTTAAATATTGGTGAATTTTTTTCATAAAGGTCATAACTAATTACATTGAATTTGTCTACATAGAGCTTTTGATTCACAGAAGCAGACGAATACACTAAACTTCCCAACCTATGTATTTTTTTTTCTTTTTTGTTTTTTTCTTTTTTCCCTATTGTGCTTTTTATTTCATGTATATTGATAACATGTTTCAAGTTAAGAGAAATCAGTTTTATTTGGGAAGGATGGTAACAAAGAACAATTCAGTATTTTATGGAAACTATAAGAATTCCCCTGAATGTGATCAGCTACAAAATCCCTAATTCATGTGATGATTAGATGTTATTGAACTACAGTGCATGTGAGAAATTATTATACCAATATTGTTACTACCGTATTTCCCTGTTCCTTAGTTGAGTGATTTATTTAGGTTATTTTGTTACACAAATGCCACATGAAATGTGAAAAAACCTCTTGGTTTCATGGACTTCTCTGGATCTGTTTTTTTACCTTTGAATTATATGAACAGGCAGAAGTGTTTTATGGATTCTTTTCACCTATCTCGGGATATATGCAAACACGATAGACAGGAAATGCCTTTTTCTTGATGCAATTTTTACAATTGTTCAACTTTTGAAGGAGCAAAATAGATTTGACAAAACTGACTGATCAGTTAAAGAATATGGTGCCTTCTGCCAGCACTTTGGAGATTTATCACTTGTATCAGTTTGATCACTTGCTTGGAAACAGATTGAGGTATTGTAGTATGTGATACATCACTAGACATTTTCAAATATTATTTACATTCATTTTCAGCCTTGCATAAGTTCAAATTTTTAAGAATCTGGTAGTGAATATTAAGACTGTTTGTACTTCTGGAAGTGTGTTGGAAACATGGGCTACAAAGCTCTCACAGCAGCCATCACTACCATTTTTGCCATATGGGTCCAAGGCTGTCGCTGATAACCATGTCCATCAGCAGCAGGCCATGTCCCCAGCTTCTAGTTGTCTACCAGATGGAACAGTTTTTTGAGTGGATCCAGCCTCTGAGCCATATGTTTGACACCCCTGACCTCCTGTGATCAAACAAAGTGAAGTAGTCCCATGAGACTCCCAAGTATCACTATTAGAAATACAGCTTATGTAACTTGTAGTGATGTTTTCCCTTTGGGTTGACAGTGTTGCAGTTTTGCTGTTCAGTTGTAGCACACTTAGAAAACACTAAAAAAAATTGAGTATGTGAAACAACTGAAATGTGTTACAGCCATCTTTTTTTTTTTTAGTGGAACACGAGGTTGACCACAGAGACAAAGTGTTAAGAGTTTGGTGTTGGAAAATATTTTCAGTGCTCTTTGACCATCTTCTCTTTACAGCGTTAGTCTTTCTCTGTTCCAGAAAGCTATTCTGGTTTGGGAACATAAGAAGGCAACATATGGTAGCATATGGACTGGACATGATGCCAAAAAAACATCTAAGCTTGTATCATTGATGTTTCTTGTTACTGAAATCTGGGTTACCACTTTATGTTATCTTATAATTGAAAAGACCTAGTAACTTACACAGTTCAGTCTTTGGATTTCTCTACTATCAACTCTGTTCATTGCTTAATTACAGAACAGGGATAAAGCTGATGCCTTTCTAGAAAAAAAGAAAAAAAACTTGTATTTAATTTTCTTTTAATTCAATATGGGGGGGTTGTTTTTCATACACATACAGGCATAAAACTAGACATAATAAGCATAAAATTATTGTTGATGACTAACAAAATTGTCAAATGATTTTCATCAAAATTAACACCTCAGATTTAAAAAGGGTTTTGACATGGTCTCCAACAACATTCTTAGTAAGCTGATAAAATATGGTCTTAATGAAACTACTGTATCACTGTTTAGATAATCATGAATAATCATCACTGATCAACATAAATTTGGAAGAATGTGTCAGAGGATCAGTTGTGTTATCTTCATTGTTCAATATTTGAATTAATGACTTGGAAGATGGAATTAAGTGTACACTTAGTAAATCTGCAGATAACACCACACTGGTTGAGGGACAGGAGGAGAAGATACAGATTCAAAATAAATATAATTAATTGGGAAAAGGGTCTGAAATAAATAGAATGAAGTTTGGTAAGGGGAAGTACAAAGTGCTGTACTTAGGAAGGAATCAGCACATACTCAGACACAAAACGGGGAATTACTGTCATGGCTACAGTACTACAGAAAAGGAGCTAGTTATAATAGATCACAAGCTGAACACAAACTAGTGATATAATATTGTTGCCAAAACAGCTAATAGTATACTGGGATGTATCAATAGGTGTATTGGATGCAGGTCATAAGAAATGAGTCTTCTACTCTGCTCAGCACTGGGGAGATCTCACCAAGTGTACTGTCTAGTTTTGGTTACCACAGTTTATGAAGAATATGGACAAATTTGAGAATCCAAAGGAAAGCAACAAACATTATTAGAGATCTTAAAAATATGACACACAAGGAAAGATTGGAATAAATAATTCCAGATCTTAGGAATTATTTAGTCTTGTAAAGAGAAGACTGAAGGGGAATTTGATAACAGACTTCAAACACAGAAGGGATAGTTGTTGTTTTTTTTCTCATATAGCATGCCCTGAATATAACCTACAACCCATTTTTGAAAGACCCCAAGAAGGAAAATATGGATCTTACTTTAGAGTGCGGGCAAGTATATGGGGTCTGGTGTCTCTGGGGCTGAGGGGCTGTGTGTGGGGGGCTGGGGAGTTGTGTGCCAGGGCTGAGGGCCTGGGGAACTGTGCACTGAGACTGCGGGCACAGGCAGGGGCTGGGGGGCTGCGTGCTGGGGCTAGGAAGCCACACAGGGGTTTGGGTTGGCATGCTGACCCTGATATCATGCACCGGGGCCTGATCCAGCCATGCCAGCGCTGGGGCCAGAGCTGCACAGAACCTAATTCAGCCGGTTCTGGAGCCACAACCCAATCCAACCAGCACTGGGGCCGAAGCCATGCAGTGGGCCCAATCCAGCCAGTGCTGGCTCCAGAGCTGCATGCCAGGTATGACCCAGTACATAAACCTGGATCCAGCATGTGGTCCTGGCCTCAGTGTGCTGGATCCAACTCAGTCTGTCTCCAGAGCCAGAGTGCAGCATCAGACTTGGTGCGCTATGTCTGGAGCAGTGTGCCAGGTCACACCTGGCATACCGGGTCTGACTGTAGGTCAACCCCGCAAGCCAGTCCCATGTGGTGGGAAGGAAGCCTACCTATGTGTCTGGAGATTTGGGGATAGAGGGTAAGGGACGGGGGAAGCAGTTGCAGTAGTATTTTCTGTAGCCCCTGGAGCAGCAGCAATTAATGCTGCCACCTCTCTGCCCTGCCATTCCCCCAGGCAAATTTCCAGACCCATGGGGAGGCCCTTTCCTTTCATATAATGTACATCCTAATTTGGGGGGAGAAAGCTGTATATGCTTGTATTATCTGCAAGAAAATACAGCATAGAGAGGATGGTAATAAATTATTCTGTGACCGAAAAGGGTAAGACAAAAGGTAATATGAAATAATATGCAATATTTCAAAAAGGAAGATTTACGTTAGCTATTAACAAGAACTTTATAACTCTCAGGGTTAGAGGTATGAGGATTCTCTATCACTAGAAGTCTCTAAGTATAATTTAGAAAAGATGACCCAACTTTAAGCAGCAGTTCAGGCTAGTTTACCTCTCAAGTTCCCTTTCAGCCTATTTTTTTTCTATGATTCCTATGATTCTTTCACAGACTTATTTTTGGATAAACTATGGGGGAGAAATGGTTTTAAAAGTAAAATGAAGATAACTTTAAAAATAAAGAAAGGTTGAAATAATTCTAATTATTGAAGCAAAGGTCTGAAAAGACATGTTTTTGGCAGTATGTTTTACCAACAATATAAGGATATTGTAGTTCTAGATACTTGCCTATACCTAGTTTGTCCATATCCAATGTATTGTAAGACTTAAATGCATATCTTGTAATGCCTTTATTGTATATTTAGTATTGTGCTGCACCAGTAATACAATTATTTATTTGTGTTGAAGCAATTGTTTTATTTAACTTTGAAATATAGTCTGATCCAACATGCACCAGTATCTGCACTGAGAAATGATGTTGCATCAAACATTGTTGAAGAGCTTGATTTACCCAATAAATGCAACACTTAGTAATAGTTTAATCATTTACAACATTTTTGTAATACCTGAAGTACCTGATTGCATAGAAAAATGTAACTTCCCTACCTCTAGCTCCTGTGTAGATGCTTTCTCACACTTTCTAGCCTCCTTTTTTATTGCTGTGGAACACAGCTTATGGAGGTCAAGCTATAGATAGACTCAAGTTTTTAATACCTAGAGCTAGTCACATTAGATGGGTTTGAACATCTGGTCAAAGATTTTAGACTGCATGCTATATTCACTGGGGACCCAGCATGGAGAGTGGGTGATGTTCTCTCAATGACTTGTTAAAAAGCAGATATACTCTTGTATTTTGAACCACGCAAATGTTGTTGTTGCTCCTCCCCCCCCCACACCTTCCAAGCATGTCATTTTATTTCTAGACAGCTTAGAAATAATCCAGACTGGACATTACAGCAGTATGGATCACCACAGCCAGACCTGCATCTGTTCAAATAGAGCACACTCTTTTAGTTCGTCATGGATGTGGATATTTTTTTACTACGACTGTTTGAGCATTTATGACCATTTGAGCACTGATGGGTGGAAAAGCCCCTAATGCCATTAGGTATTGTTTGTATAGACATGTGGCCTGATCACCGCCCCCCCCCCCTTATTCAAACAAACTTTCCAAAATTTCAGGAGCAGATCCATATACAGGAATATCAGCTCTGATTGAGATGTCACACATAATGCATAAAATCATCCTTGGCACAAAGCAGTATTTAAATATGGAGTGTATTTACAGCCTATACATTAAAATGAAAGCTTTTATTGTGGATACTATGGTCTTCAAGTAGGCCCCATTTATATGTGACATTGTGTTCTGGAGCTGACCTGCATTCCTTTTAAAACCATTTAATCACATACAGCTGACCAGCATTCCTTTATAAAACCACCTAATCAAATGCATTTCAAGTACCCCAAAGGATTATTTAATCTCCATATATGTACAAGTGTGAAACGTGCAGTGTCCAAATATACCCTCTCCTAAGAGTCCGACATTAGTCAATTGTTTCCAAAATAAACCTCTACTCTGCCTCATCCTGAATCAGCACTCTTTTCAGGTACTATGCAGACCTTCTTTGAATGGATTTCTGAAAATTATTGTTCCATGTAACATGCCCTGTGTATGAAAAAGTCATTGTAATCCCTGTTCAAGCTTCTTTTCACACATCTTAAAAGTGTAATTAAAAAAAAAAGAAAGGTAGCAGTTTTCTGCCTTTGGGCAAGTGCACTGAATGAGCTGTGATATACGAAAATGCATTATGTTGTAGTGACTAGACAGCTCAAGGGAATGATCATGGAATACTGTGTTGCCTTCCGTCTCTAAGTCACTGATGCAAATGTAGGTTAAATCAGAAATATCTCTGAGTTGTTACTAACTGATGGTTGTTTCTGAGGATTAAGTGAAATGTATTGGTGATCACTTTCTACTGAGCAAGTACCATTATGTTTAGTGCCCTCATTGGAAATCTCAGCAGGCAAGCTAAGAATCACACCACACTGACATACTTTCTTGATACCTGGAGTTGTTCAATCCTGAATAGTAGGCCTGTGTGAGGCGGCTAGTATTCGCCTTGGATTCGGCCAATTCAGGGGACCGTGATTTGATTCAGTGCTTCAAATCACTGTCCCGAATTGATTCAGCTAAATCTGATTCAGAGATTCAGCTGCTGCCAAATTAGCCGCATCAAACAGGCCCCATCCCCACCCGCTATCCCAGCCCCATCAATTGCTACCCTGCCCAGCCACAGCCTCCTGGCCCTTTAAAAAATAAAGGCCCACACTCACTGGCTGCTGTCAGGCGGGGGGGAGGGGCGATCCCCGCTGCCTCCCACTGCCCCATGCTGTCTGGGGTGTTCTCCCCCTACTTACCAGCATGGAGTCCAGGTCCAGCTCCCCGTGGCAGCAAGTAGGGACTGCTCAAATCTCTGAAGCTCTCCAAATCTTTTCTAAATCGATTCAGAGAGCTTTGAATCGATTTGGACCTTTTTATTGGTCTCCTGATTCGATTCAGATTTGGAGATTCGGCTGCCAAATCAGGCCGAATCTCCTCGGAATCAAATCAGCACCCAAAGCTTTCCACAGCCCTACTGAATAATACTTGGGAACATTACTGAAGCAGTGTAAGAAACATGAACTGCTGCTGCCTATGCTATATTGCTCTATGGGTAACAGTTCCCAGCAATGTCAAACCAGCATCTTTCACAGCTATGAAATTCACTGTAATTTATGGATATTCTGGTGGGTTTTACAGTGTTTGCTCATCTGAGACAGAAATTCCAAGAAGTCCTGATATGTATTTTGATATACAGAATACCATGCGGGAGAAGGTATATAACAGATAAGGTTAATAGACAGGATGGAAAATGTGTATGAGAACAGCAGATAAAAAAGTCTCTTGGCAGTACTGAGAAACCATGGCAGAAGAGAGAACATAATTAAATTTATGAAAAAAGGGGATATATATAAGTGTAGCCAAAGCATCACTTACCAGACAGTATTATCCTATTACCATCTGATTTCATAGTGATGTGATGTTACTTATGAGCAGACCTAGACACAGGCTTGGGTGAACTGGGTAGGCCCCAGAGCCTGGACAGAAAGGAGGCCCAAAAATGAAAACAAAAAAAGTTTTAATATTGTGCATATACGTATACCTAATTCCACATTCTTATTTCCATGAATTCAGTTTAAATGCATCATTATTTCAATTTGTGAGACAAAATCATATTGTTTTCTTGACTTATCAAACACACTCAAAAGACATAAACACTTTGAGATCATTATTTCTGGTGAAGGGGGGCCCGATACTCCAAAGTTCACCTGGGACCACCAGAAGTCTAGGTACAGCACTGCTTATGAGGCTAAACTAATATAAGAACCTTCTCACAATAAACTACTGAAGAGTGTAAATGCAGTGACCACCTGGCCTATTTTTGACAGATATACTATCCATTTGGAACACTTGGATGTAGAGGTGCAGCCTCCAACTGTATTGGCCCTCAATGATATAAAATAAAATATGGTTTTCTAACAGAGAGAGTTAAAATTATTTTAATGGAAATATATTCCATACATTACAAGGGTAGCACCAGTTCCATTTGTATGTACTGGAAGGAAGTATGATATGTGCTTTCCAGTTTTTATATTAGGCCAGAAAAATAAGGTTTTATTTTAAACAGATGTGAATAAAACAAACTCAATATTTTCAGGTATTTTTAGTGCAACAGGAGAGAAGTATTTCATACAGTGGGATAAGATGCCTTTTCAAATGTGAGCTATACATATTTTAAACATATCTCAAAATTGTGCATGGTGATGCCAACCAATTATGACATTGCCCCTCTCTATATCTACATCTTTTAGCAGGCTTTATTTATTTATTTGTGGTCTTGTTTGACAGTGTGCTAGAAGAGCATCCAGGGGAAGTTTTGCGTGCACAACCCATTTAGGCTCTCAGCCTTGACCTTTCTCCCCTTGTCTGTGGTCAAAGCATCACAAGAGAAGGCTGAATACAAGATGGATGTTTCATTTATCCCCACAAGGTTTCGTGTATCTGACTTGTTCGTCTAATTGAAGGGATCCCACTGCACAGGGATGATTATGGACCTGAAGGGATCCCACTGCAGGGGTGATTATGGACCTGCTTGGTAAGCGCTACCATGGCAAACAAAGCTGCATGAACTAAAGGAACTGGTTGTTGTAGCCCAGCAGGCTCACACCCACCCCACTTTTTTAACTGCTTGGGTAACAAAAGCATGGACTGCTAGCCTGGGTCATAGGGGCAGGGGTTTCTTAGCTGAAGGGGATAACTGGGGGGCAAGCATCCTTTGGCTTTGTGTGGGAGGTCAGAGAGTCTAGCACTTCATAGTGCACTCCTGCTCTGGGCTTGCGGGGTGATGCCAGGAAGACATGGGGAAAAGGAAGCTGCACTGGGTCCAGATGAGGAGGGAAGGGGGATATGTGCATGAAGGGAATGTGACAGGGAGAAGGAAAATGAAGGAAAGATGAGAGGGGAGGGAGCTGCAATGTGAGGGAAAGGGGAGGGAGAAGGAGTAGGGCAGGGTGAGGAAGGGATGGAGAGGAGGGTGCCGGGGTGTGTGCCAGGGAGCTGAGAGGTGGGCGCCCTGCCTCCCACCCTGCCCGGCACCTTGCTCTCCAGGCACATGGCAGCTGTCTGCCTCCACCCTCCTCTCCCAGCCCCCTAAATCTCCGGAGTGGCCATGGCATCATTGTGATGCAGGCAATGAGAAAGCTGCGCAAGCCCAGTCTGCTGCAGTCAGAGCTGCTGGCAGAGCTGAGTCCTCGTGTAAGTCATAGTTCACCACAGCCTGGGGAGGCGCGGGAGGGGGAAGGGGACTTGGGGCTCGTCTGTGTAGCCCAGGGGGCAGGAGCTTTTATGGTTGTACATGGCATGTGCAGCCTCCCACGGGTATCTTGCATCTCCCTTACCAGGAGCCCAAAGCGGGGCCGGGGACAAGATCAGAGCAGCTTGGGGTGGGAGTGAAATCTATGCAGAAGGAGTTCCTGCTCTCTTCTCCAGCACTACCACTGCACAACATAACTCAGGAATTGGACTTCTGGAGAGTTTAGGTGATGGTTTGTATGGGATGCTTTGGGTAGGGATGAGCCTGCCCCACTTGAACACCAGACAGATCGGGTTTACTAAAATCAAGATCCAGTTATTCTGTTAAAGCTTTCCCTAGCTTTCTCCAATTCAGTAACTCTACTGGAGGAGATGGAGACTAACTGCTAGGCACAGATGGGCTCTGGAGGTCTCTCACAGCTTTGCTATTCAGTGACATCCTAAGCAGCCCTGGGGGAAAAACGAGGGGTTGGAGGTTGGTGCTGTTGGAGGTTTCTTTTCCTAATGACTTTGCTGTGCAGGTGGTCACTGGGGCTGGGGGGCTGTTCTTGCTGGTATCTTGAAAGAACGTGCCACCTTCTGCTCCTTTTTCAATGCCAAGCCATGCACCAGCAAATGAGCTGAACGCCCCCAGCCACACAGTTTCCACAGGAAACATGGTCATTCTTTGCTTGGCTCCCTTGCAGGGAAGCCAGCAGCTTCCAAAAGAATCAACGATGACTGTTTGCAGGGTTTGTTTGGAATTCATTCCTAAAATGGCATTGTTTCTTTTTTTTTCCCTCTTCTTTCCTGTTGAATTGTTGCCAGCATGGGAATGTCTGGCAAGGAACGTGCGGTCCACCTCTTGTTTCCCGTGTTCCCCACCTCCTCCCTATTTTCTCTGGGGGTTAAGACAAACCACAGAGCCTTGTACTTCTTATGACAAGCAGGTATCCATCTCAAGACAGCTCTGTGAGGCAAGAGAGAAGGGAAGCAGAAGAAAGAACAAACTGGTTCTCTCCCCACCCCCATGTGAAGTGGAGCCAAACCAGGGTAGTGTTTTCCAAGTGAAATCAGGGCTGAATGTGAAGGATTTTATTAGGGCTAAGTATATACATGATGTCAGTTCTCCAAAGTGCCACTGTAAAAATCATTTGAGTGCATGTTCTCTGTGAAATCTGAAGCCAATGCAAATTTATTTCTGGTCTGGTCTGAGCCAGACATCCCGGGTGAGGAAATGGTTTTAAATACCATGGATCTTCCACTGATGTATATTGAAATGTAAAGTTAAAAAGTTTCCATTTTATACCTGTTAAATAAACTGATAGCATCTTATTAGCCCAAATGCCATGAGATACAGAGCTATCAGGTAAACGTACTGCCGTTTAGATTACAGTTAAATGATTCCAAGTGTATTCAAATAATACAGGACCTAGTTCTACAAACCACTGAAGTCAACAGGAGGAATGTAAGAAAAAACAACTTGAATCACTATGGGCTTGCAGGATTCTGGTCTAATGTAATATAAATTGGTTCTGAAATATTACCAGTGCTTCATCCCCTGTATTACTAACTCATGATATTTGATGTTTCACTTAAAACTCCAACTCATGAAGGCAATCAAATATGTGTGTCAGAGCTTTCGTTAAAAAAATACATTTCTAGTTCTTATAGTTTTAGAGAAAAGCTGTGAAATGCACCCCAGAATGCAAATAAAATAAAGCCAAGTTTAATTTGATTTCCTGATCATTTTAAGCTAATATCATGATTTTAGGGTTCTTACTCATGAGGACATTTGGGGTAGGCAGTACTGTATCTTGCTTCCTTCAGAAACAGGGGAAGCAGGATCCAATCCTAACCATAAAAGATAAAAATTATAATAATTATAATGTGAAACTGAGTAGGGTTTGGCCCCTTGTGTACATAAGATATGTTTTTCATCATTGGCCTTTTTAGTTAGAATAAAAAAGGTATAATATGTTTTTCATAGATATATCCATTTACTGAAAAGGCAGGCTTCCTCTTTCAGTCTAAGCACACCTTCACACATGCACACAAAAAAGAGCAATACAGTCAGGGTATTCCTCTTTGTCCCATCCTTAGCTCAGTCACAATCAAACAATAAAAACATATTTCAGGTCTTCATGATTTCCCACTGGAGTTCTTCTAGCCTCTTTATGCTCGGGAAAGAAAATGAACCTTGCAACATGCTTTAACAATGGGTAAAACTGAAACATTTCCAATGAAGTGGTTAGTAGAGAGCAAGTTCCAAAGCTAAGGAACCAGCATGAAGAAGTACTCACTAGATTCCTTGTTTTATGAGTGCTTTGCAGCCTGGGGTGACTGCTAATTTTGACTAGTATTATGGCACAGAGAGGTCATTGGTCCTATTACATGAATAGATCAGGGAGCCTGCCGCTTTAAAGGGTGGGGGGGGAGGAAGCAGCATGCAAAGCAGGGAGCAGGTGGCAAAGGAGGGTGCTAATGAGAACCTCATCTGATTAGAGGGCTGGGCTTGACGCATATAAACTCAAGCCGGGGGTGGAGCCAGCAGTAAGATCTTGGAGACTGCTGAGAGAACATTGGCTCAGCAGGATGGCTACAGCTTCTGAAAGCCAGCATGGAGAGTACAGCCAGCGGTCTGAAGGTTTGGGAAGGAACTAAGTGGTGGAGGAGGTTCCTAGGGATGCAGAGAGGGGTCTGGAGCCCGGAAAGA
>NW_005842351.1:720101-729079 GCF_000455745.1 Alligator sinensis | reverse complement strand
GTGGGGCTGAGTGTGTGGGACCAAAGAGAATCCGGGAGTCCAGAGAGAGGGGCTGAGCATGCAGAGGGGCTGAGTGAGATCAGTTGATCAAGGGGTGATGACATCTGCGAGGCATGGGGTGTGGTGTAGGGACAGATTGGAACCATGCAATTAGCCCATAAGGCAATGATCATGGGCACCTGGTAGTCACTAGAGTGAGATCCAAATTGAGAAGCCTTGGGGCAGCCTCCCTTATTTAAAGATAGTTAAATTCAGGGTATAGTGGGTGACTGAAGGGGCGATTGCCCATTGAGAGAGCAAAGATGGCCAAGGGCAGGATGGCTTCCAGGGGCTTTGTGTCCACCCCAGGAAGGATGCTCTGCTACAGTCAGATATTAGGTTATGTCAAATCACTGTTTAGTCTTGTGGTAGGGCTATTCTTTTTTGTACCAATGGCTCTCCTGTAATGGGGGAAAGTAACATACTAATAAGTATGACTTTATTTCTGCTGGGTCAGAGCAAAGCTCTGAGAGGGCATGTAGCGTACCTCACTAGGTTGGCCAGTAGAAGGCAGTATGCCTGGGAGGCATCCATCAGAAACACAGTGTTTTGTGGGACTCCTATGTTGTGTTGTTAAGAGAGCTGTACCTTCATAATCTGAACCTCAGCTTCACCCCCAAACAATTCTTCCGTTTTTTCTGTACAGATCATAAATGGAGGTGGGGTTCTTTGTGCTGCCCATCTTCCCTGCCCGCTTCTTTCCAGAAGAGCACTGTGAGTGATTCACAAGCTCCAGGCAACATCAATGCAGTTGTACGAGGAAAAGGAAAATCTTTGGGCTTTTCATAGGAACGATTTAGCTTTTGTGTTTAAGATTAGCATGGAATAGGCTCTTGTTGAGCTTTATTTAGTATTTCAATACAGTCTTTAAAAAGAACTATCTTTGTCAGCATGTTGGTAGATAGTATTTAGAAGGCTTGATAATTTCATACTGTGTTAAATATACATTTTATGGGCAAACTGAAAAAAATACATCAAAAATCTTTGAAGTGTTATATCTTAGAAGGATTTGTAGTCATTCTTTTCAATTGTTGTCAAAATAAAAGCACGTTTACTGCAAACAGACTCATAAACTGTCCCATACTACTGGAAAAGGAACTAGGAGAAAGGTTCAGGTTTTTATTTTTTATTTTTTTGCTAGATACAAGTATTTCTTTGTCAAAAGGGTGATGGGGAGATGCACATGGAGCAGGTGCATCAAAATAAACACAAGGGAATTTCTCTTTTAAATGCAAAATCTGTGTAATAGGTTCACGTCAACAACAAGAACAATTGGCAGCATTGAAATAGGATTCATTCATCAGATACTTTTATTGATCTAGGACACAAAGGAGTACTTAGCTGGTAGGCAATGAGAGAGTTAAATGTTTTGATTAAAAAGTTCAGCAGCTGCTTATCTGTTTAAGTTTAACTGTAATTTTATCTTCTCCTAGTATAAAGTTACCAATGCCATAAAATATGAAGAAGCTACAGTTACCAAAGATAACTAATATATATTTCAATCTGGTTACTGAGATCATCCTTTTGTTAAGACCAATCTGCTCTAGTATTTTTGAAGCATATTTTGAACATAAATCTGGTGCCTTTTTGCAGATGGAAAAGGATACTATCATAGTAGCAACTATTTTGATCTGTTTTAAATTCTGAAGTGTATAAAGTTCATTAAAACCACTTCCTCTCCAATGATCTTCTCCTTTAATATGGGTTCAGGTTATTTGTTTTCTTCTTCATACTAGACTACTGTCCTCTTCATATTAAGGGACTAAGGACAATGACTTTCATTTTTTTCTTTCTTTTAAAAAATAAATTGTTGTCCCATTCCTTTTTTTTTCTTTTTTTTTTAATTCAAGTGAATGACATGTCTTCTTCACAAGTATTGACTCCAAACTATACTTATGTTTTTTGACTGTATCAAGACATTAACATAAAACCATAGTCTAAACCTTTACTCCATCTGTGTGTGTGTGTGTGTGTGTGTGTGTAAGAACCAGGCCATGCTTCATGGCTTCTGAGCATGTGCAAAACAGCAGTGCTCCATGGCTGTGGCATGCAGTTGCCCTGCCGTGCTGGATAATCATTTGCGTGCCTCTTTGCAGGATCCAGCCATATGTCCCAAAGTAAATGCTTTCAGTGTTTTTCTTAAATAATGAAGAAATAGCTTTAGCGCTCCAGAATAATAATATGACATCTTTATATAACAAGAACTTTTCCATGTCCTTTCCTATTAAAATATAACTTGTTCTGTAACAAACTTCTTGAAACACTATGGCCTGCCTCATTATGCTACATTAGCTGAAGTTGTCATAGTAAATAAAATTGTAAAATAGTTGAGAATTTCTTTTGAATAGGCTCAAGGTCTCCAAGACTAAATTTTATGCCTTTCACTGTGCTGATAAATGTTCATAAATGCTATATCCGAGTATTGGGGCTGTGCAAAGCTTTGGTAGCCAACTAGATTCGGCCCAACTTGGGGACTGAACCTCCAAATCCGAATCTAATTGGGAGACCAATTAAAAGCTCCAAATCTCTATGGAAAAGATTTGGCTGCTTCGGAGTTTTGGCCAATGACTAAACAGGCAGCCGACACAGCAGCCTCCAGCTGGTAAGTCTGTTGGGGTTGGGGGAGGGAAGGGGTGAGGGGGAAGGAGGTATTGGGGCTGGGACTGGGACAAGTTGCCCAGCTGGGGTGGGGAACACATTGCTGGGAGTGGGGGGAGGAATGTGGGCATGGCAGGGGGGTTCTGCCCTGCTGCTGCTTGTCCAGCCAAGGGGAGGCAGAATGGGGACAGTGATTTGAATGGCCAAATTCAATTTGGAGGACAGCAATTTGATACTTCCCTATTTGCACAGACCTACAAGCTATTCTTTAATCTTAAAAATCCAGAAAATGAAAAGGTGTATAGTCAGAAGTAGAATAGCGTTAAGGTGAATCTAACCTAGTGGTTCTCAATCTTATTAAACTCAAGGCACCCCATAGTACACTCGAGGCACTCCTCATTAGACTCCAGACACCCCTCAGAAAATGTCAGCTCTTAATTTTCACTTATTTTTCTGTAGTAAAAATATTCATAGTTTTATGGTTAGGGGTCAGAAGGGACCTGAATAGATCATCTAGTCTAACCCCCTGCCACTGGTTGAAGCACACGCTGGGATTACGTGACCCCAGACCAGTACAATTCTTCTAGTTCAAAGAACTCGGGAAGCCCACAAGAGGTCAGGATGTTTTTAACATTACGGATTCTTATATGAAATCTCTGGCTTTATCTTATGAACCTTGTTTGCATACCTAATAGTGCTAGCATTGCATGGCATCGGTGATCTCAGGGCACCCTGGGCTGTCATAGTAACTTGGTTAAGAGTCACGTGTTCTTCTCATGTGATTTAGATTAACTATAATCAATCACTACTGTTGCTTCCAAACTCCAGTCCTATTTTCTTAAAGCATACTCTTTAATTAAAGTTGAGTACTAGCATATTATTATTGTAAAGACTCATACTCAGAGCACTGGATTCAGTACAATGTTTGTGCTTGTTGCTATGACATGGATAAAAACTGATCTTGAGTTACAGAATGGAATCGCAGGAAATGGGTTTATACTTGCATCATTAATAACTTGATTTTTAAAAACCTAAAACAGATTTTCAATTAAAAGTATGTGCATCTTATAATGGCTAGAAATAACTACATTTAAATTTAATATTATGAGTGTAGTGCATTGACAAATAACAGTCTGGTTACGGGGGCCTCTTGGTCAACACTCAGTATGTTTGAATTACTGGGCATTTTGATAATAGGTGTGAATAAACAGAGTCAGTGTAACAGGAAAACAGGTAATTTAATTAGAAAAAGGAGGGTTTAGCTATTCTGCATCCTACTGAATACGATTTGTACTCTACAGCATTATGATAATGTTTGTCCAAGTTAATTTGACTGGCATGAGCTTCAAGGAGATTTAAATTTTATTTTTTCCACATGCATACTTATATTTGTTATCTGAGTACAGTGCATATAGTAATTGTTAGGACTGCCTTCTAAAATCTAATTATAATTGAGTAATTGGTGTGATTTAATGTACTAGCTGTTCAACAGATACTGTCAAATGTTTCAACCCGCAAATTGCCCTAACTTTATAGTTTTTATATTTTAAGTCTTATACTTAGAATTCTCTCCGTTCATTTATTTTAAAGATCCTTTTTTTGCTTACTGCATTCAGGAATCTTAAAAAAAGAATTAAATGTGTGATGCATTGGTTAAAAACAGTTGGAGCAATTTATGCACTAAACGAGAAGCTGAGGCTGCGTATAGACTTCAGTTTGTTTAATGTTTGGTCTAGCAATTTGTACATCTGATAATTTGATGTTTCTAATTCCCAGAAGCAGGATGTCTCTGTTTACAAATATTTTTTCAAGTATTTTTCCTTTTAAGGGGATGAACAAATCCAGGGGTTGTATGAGGGTAATGGTCCTCCTACCAGTTTACCTTTTATCTAACAGTGGGTGCATCTCCATGTGCATTTTAATGTGGAGCTGACTAATTAGGTCTGCAGTAAAGTGTTGCTGTCTACACGTGCATCAGTATTAGAACACAGTAAATTTAATTACCTCTGCTGTAGGATAGTACTGTCTGAGACTAGTATCAACCTATGGCAGAGTCATTTAGTGTGCCAAAACACATGTTTATAGAGTGACCAGGGCTGGCTGGGGCATGAGGGTGTTACAGTATGGGGACTGCCTGCCAGCCCTGATATTGCTACCCAGAGCCTGCGCTTCCCCCACCCCCAACCAGTCTGGGGCTGCTCCACCCTGACTCAAACAGCTGCAGTCCTGGGCACATGTGAAGATGTTGTGCCTGGGAGCAGCTGACTCCTGCAGAAACTGTGCTGGAGCTTATTGCTACATGCTAATTGTACATGTAGCTACACCTAGTATAAACAAAAAATATGCCTCTGGTCAAATATGACCAAAGTAGTAATCGCCTTCTAACTGTTCAGTGGTCTTTTGATCTTTTGAAAAAGCATTGATAGATTTTTTTTTTCCCCATTCTAATTAAAGGTGGCTATTGTTATCTTGGACCTTCTAGGGATGTCCAAGTTTTTTGAGTAGACCTAAAAACTAAACTATGGCCCCTAGAAGTTATTCCTAAAGGTCTTGAGTGAAAACCCGTTGGGGAAACAAGGTAGCGGAACTTGTGTTGCCGTTTTCCTATTGTACCCAGTATAAATTAATTGAACTGCAGTCTCCATCAAAGACCCTCTAAATCTCTACTCTCTACACTACTTTAAAATACTTAGCCTTCTTGTTTCCTTTACTCCTTTGTTTGGGCCAATAGAATTAAACATTTCTTGCTTTAAAGACAATAGTGCATTCTTTGAAGTAAAAAGAAAAAAGGAACTATGATAATGACCTTTCATGACAGGGACATTTAAAATTCTTTACAGATTTGTCATGTGCAATTTAAACATTTGGCATTTCATGATCTTAGATTGCTTAACCATGTAACCTTATAGTTTAGTAATACTTTAATTGAATTTGGGGAGGGCAGGGAGAGGGTTCACCATTGAAGCAATAAGCTTAGAAGAAAATATCACCCTCTGGAATAACTTGCATAAATGCTGTATGTCAGGGATAGGCAGTGTTTTTAAAAATTCTAAACCTGGTGACAATAAATAAAGGTTCATATACTGCCTTTGTGTATTCTTTTTTTTTTTTTTTTTAAAGGTTGGTAAGAAGAAAAAAAAAAAAAAAAAAGAAACGGGGGGGGGAGGGAGAGAAAAGCACTAACCCCCTGGTGATTTATTGCGGCAGGAGGCAGAGTAGCCCCTTGGTCACAGGGTCCTAACCCACTTTTACCTACCCTACTCCTGTCTTCTCTTCAGTCACCCACCATACGTTAGCCTTAAATGGTAGGTAGAATAGAGAGGGAGGAGTTGGCACCTGATTGTTCTTGGCCTTTTACAGTGAGGCTTGGGAGATCACATCCTGGGTCTCTTCCACCCCTACACCATGCCCATGCCTCTCCAGAGAGATGTTGCCATGTAAGACACTGGTTCTTTAAGGATAAACTTAATTCCTTAAAATAGATGCTCTGTATTCACTGCCACAAATAAGTAAAAATGCTCTCAAGTAAAAGATTTTTTTCTTGCTGCCTGTCTTGGCCCTGCTTCTGACAGCTAAGATTGGTGATGTTAGGCTGGTAGCTAGTTGTCATCAAATGCAAACATGAATCCAAATTGTCAGTCATCAGATGGTTTGTCACAGGACTGAGTATGGATCTACTTATCACTATGAACAAGTGTTTTCACAAATGAAAACCAAAGATGGACAGCAAAGCAAAAGCTACTTTTTTTTCATGCGGGCATACTTTTGAAGAAGGGAAGACCAATATGCTGTAATCTTGAGTTGCTAGTCCCTTGCATTCTCAAATTCACCTCACAATCATTTGAACTTTGCCACTCAGATGCATGAGCTTTGAAAGTCAATCAGTTCCAATTCAAATCCTTCAATGTTCAGTCACTGAAAATACCGCAGTTCTGTGTCACTTTCACAGTATTGTCTGGGTTCATCAGAAGTGAAAACATGGGTCCTGTGTTGCAAAAGTCTTGGAATAGTCTTGTGACTTCATCTTCCAGCTGTCCTATGTAGTTTCATATACCCCTATTATTCAATTGATGTTACTCAGAATGGATTTTTCAGACTGAGCAAGTAATGGAAGGCAAATATTTCAATATCCTGTCTGAAAATGAACAACTTATCACAGAAAGCTTCCCAGTCTTCAGACAGCTGAAGGATGGTTTTCCGTGTTCCTTGTAACCTAGTATTCAAATCATTTAAATGTGATGCAATGTCTGTCAAAGACATCAGTTTTGTTTGCCATCTGTCATAGTAAGGTCTGCATGTTACTGACCACTTTTTCCTCAAGAAACAGCTTGATGGATCTGAGACAAGCAACAAAGCACTTGAGCATGTCACCTCAACTCAATCAGCATACATTACTGTGCAGCGCTAAATCTCCATATGCAGAATCCATATCATTTGAAAGTTCACAGAATCTCCTGTATGTCAAAGAAGAGCGGGCGATCAAAAGGTTGACAAATTTCACAACCACTGTCATGATTTCATTTAGATCAGAAGATGAGATCTTAGCGCACAGGCTCTCCCGATGAATAATACAATGGAAACTCATAAGAGGATGTCCAAACTCCATTTCAGAAGCTTTACAAATCCAGCTGTTTTACCTGCCATAGTAGATGCACCATCAGTCGTAACAGAAAACACTTTGTGCAGGTCAATTTCTCACTGTGTGCAAAATATCTAGGGCAGCATTAATATATTGTTGGCCTTTTATTGTGCTATGCATAGTACTCAAAGAAAACAATTCCTCCAAACTTTCCAAACCGAGACAAAATATCTAACAACTATAGCGTAATGGGGGATATCATTTATATCTGTGCCTTCATCCAGTGCAAGGCTTATCGCAACACAAGCAGGGAGATCTTGAATCATTTGTTCCCTAACATTAGTTGCCATTTCATCTATTCACCTCTGAACAGTCCTGGATGACAATGGCATTTCATCAATGCAAACAATAATGCTTTCCTTATTTGCAAAATCCTAAAACAGATCCTCAGCACATTGTAAGAAAGAATCCTTTTAGTATTCTCCATCTGTAAAATACTTGCCTTCCTGAGCTATAGCTAGAGCTGCAATGTAATTTCCTTTTGTGGAAAGAGTATTTCTAGCTACAAAACGAGAAAAGCTGTCTGTCTGTTTTAGAAATGAATCAACAGCTTTTATAATGGATTCACATTTGTCTGCTTCATTGACTCCAGAAAATTTTGGCTTCGTGCTTGGTTGCAAAATGTCACTGGATGCTGGAAGTACAAGATAGCACACTTTCATTGCACATGCTACAGACAACACCATCCCGTTGCTGCACAAAATCATACAATTCTCTCCATGCTGGCTGTAACTTTCAAATATCTAACTTTTTGGTTCTTTACTATCCATAGTTAGATATCTATATGCCTTGTAACTGTAAAATTTCCTGAAGTTCACACAAACCAAAGGCACTGCAAGCAATGTAAATAGGCAAAATCAGAAATAATTAAATTTATTTGAAGTGTGTGTAAATCTGGGTAAGTATTTCCAAGAAGGCAATCAGAGCAGAAAAACACACAAACAAGTGAGCAATATGATGTCTTTAAATCTAGGAACCCATAGTAGAAAGATCAAATTAAACTGACTATGACCTGTTTTGATACAGTTAAAGCTTGAAAAATATGAACTGGTTTAAAAGACTGAAAAATGGAACAAGAAATGATTTAACGGAGCAGAATAAGACTGAAGAATATGAACTATTTTGACAGAGCAACAGCTGAACATGAATCAGTTTAACAGAGCAAAATAAATCGGTCAATGTAGAGAGAGCAACAGCTGACTATTAATCAGTGTAACCAGGCAACGTAAAAGGAATAGTACAAACTGGTTTGAGAGAGCAAAAACAAAGCCTGAAATAATTTAACAAAGCAAAAGAAACTGAATAATATGCCATCTTAAACTATTTGCCAAAACCAGGAACAGCACACGGCCCAGACAGAAGTTACAGAAGATGCTCTGTTTTGCCATGCCTTCATCTCGCCCTTCATGGCCGGAGGGGACAGATTTTCATCCAATCGGCCATGTTTTTAAACAGTCTGTAGCTTGCACTTGTGTTTGGTCACACTACAAACTGCTTTCTGTGGAAAGACCAGGCGAAACTTGTCGCTTCTGTCTGCACCCAGCAGGCTACTGAGCTGGCTGCCCCAAGAGCCAGGTGCTGCGCTCCTGTAAGCAGGCGGGGCAGGGCACGGACACGGAGGTGCTGGTGCCCTGGTGCCCGCATCCCCACCCCGCTGTGTCCCGCAGGCAGCACCACGCCCCCCGCCCAGGTCTCGCAGCCC